>NW_010187366.1:399-3110 GCF_000695765.1 Mesitornis unicolor | reverse complement strand
AGGAATGTATTACAACTTCAATAGTCCCTGGTTTCATAGAGTTTAGAGTTCATCATACTAGTATTCTTAATATTGCTATTTAACTTATGTTGAGCTCCCAAAGTTCTCATTTAAGTGAGGGAAAATAAATCACTGAAATTTTTTATCAGATATGCATACTGTTGCTCAAAAATCATACTAATAAGAAAGTGCAATTTACGGTAAAGATAAGGAAGTATATGCTGTTGCCTAACAGATGGCTTTCACAAAAAATGAAAGCAGAATAACATGGGGCTTTAGATGCTTGATCTCCAGAGGTACCTACTGAAACTATACAAACAACAACTTAAAATGCCACCGCCTTGACAAATGAAGACTGCATACAAGCAAAATAAAAGAGTAAAAGCTTTTGTGGAAATTTGGGCAGGGTGAGAGGGAAGAAAAGAAAAAAATTGTGAGAACCACAGGGTTCACATACTGTCAATAATCTTGAATGCTGTGCAGGCACAAGTCTCAGCTAGAGAGACAGATCCCCAAAATCTAGCCTGAAATAGTTGTGAACTATCCTTTTGAAGGAAAAAGGAGGTTGAGAAAGATTCAAAGTTGTTGATTAAGGAATGTGGGGATTTCAATCCTGTTACTTAGTCCAGTAAGCCTTGCTTCTGGGAGTAAGCATTTAATCCATTTACAAAATTTGTTTCTGGATCCAAGTTTATCCAGTGTATTAAACAGATAATCCTACCTTAATCTGTCAAATTCTTTCCTGGCACTAAACTGAATAGCAAGTCCTGGTAGATGTTTGCTCGCTAATATTTATCAAGATTTCAGAGATGCTAGTGATTTTTTAAAATATCTTCTATCACTAAATTATGTTTTATTTGAAAGTATAAAATTAGAAACATTACATATAATTCTTATCATAAGTGTTCAAGGAGCAATTAAAAGATTATTCTAGTCTTATATTGCTTTAGAAAGAATCTGTTTTACTTAAGGACACTTGAAGGAGCAAGCAATATACATTATATGATTTCCATGTGAAACACTGATATGAATAAGTCAATATGCTTTATATTATAGAAAACATTCTTGATTTTCTTTATTAACAGGTTTATTTTCAGCATATTAGATATTTTTTCAAAGTCATCTTAGTTTTAAATTATATTTAATTTAGGAGGTGCAGAATGCAACAGTGAAGCATAGGGAGATCCAAGGTGGTTTTAGGCTTGGCAGTGAAAAAGGTTGCTATATATTGGGAAATAACAGGAAAGGAAAAAACAAAAGTAAAACAAAAGGATAAGGAGTTAACACGAATAAAATCAGGGTAATATCAGAGAATCTTTCTCTTGTGTCTTGAAAATATGAGATAATAAAATGCTTTAGTTTAAATAAAAGTCACTTTCTATCCTGAGTTTTCACCCTGAATTTGACATTCAATTATAGAAGTTTAAGATACACGACAAACCTTATGCACATAAATATTTGTTTGTAACCTTAGTCTTTTATACAGATATTCATACTTATTCCAAGACTTCTTGATGCAGTCATCTCCAAATGCAAAGTGCTTCACTCAAGCTAATGTGCTAAATTCTATACCATGACATCTGAAAAGAATCCTCTAAAATATACCAGTGTATGTTTAGTGGAAGCACTGCTCAGTGCCTTTTTTTTCAAGCTTTAGTATCTATTATGGAAAATTTGGTGTTTATATGGAGATCCGAGTTAGTGAATGTTATGAGTTTAAAGAGTGTTTATTATTATTGTAAATTATTTATGCATAATTCACAAAGTTTTATCATTTTGTATTAAGAAGCCTTTTGTAAGAGAAACCAGGCTGGCCAGAATACGAAAGAACTGTTAATTTTAAAATGTTAAGGGAGTGAGGGAGGAAGCAATGACCTATTCATTCATATTACAATATATTGTTCTCATCACCTATAACAAATCATGTAGTTAAGTACATAATTTGTCACCTCACCTTGGCCGAGGACAGTCAAGATATACAGAGGTCTAATCTAGACTTGCCTACTATCTTCTTGGAGACAGTGAAGCCAACTCTAAGAAGGAGAAAGAGAAATGAAATTAAGAACTTACCAGATCATGCTGAGGTAGGGAAACTAAATAGCCAAGATCCTAGGTTGGTTGCCATAATTTCCTTATGAGCTAAAGAAGGTCTTATGTAAAGAAAAAAAAATGCAGCTGCCTCTACTGTAGGAATTTTATGTGTTTTTTTCTGACAGAATGCAGGGCAGTATTTTTTTTTTCTTTCTGCTTGCTTAGTGGTGAATCTGAACGGTCTGACTTATTACACATTAGATGTGGGAATTCTCAGGAACAGATGAGGAAATCATTCACTGAGCTAGGGGAGCCTGGCTGTAGGTAAAATAAGCGAAGTAGCCAAAAGATGGAGAAGGCTCTTGGCCAAGATCAGGAACAGAGTGAGATTTAGGAATCACCAAGTACGAAGAGCACAATATGCAACTGACATGAAGTAGCTTCTGAGGCTTTGAGTGGTTGGAAATATCTTTGTCTCACCTGTAAATTGTTTTCCTCCACACTCTCCATCTTTTGTACTTCTAAAGTACAATTCACTTTATGGATTAGTAAAGCTCTGGGCCATTGGATTTTGGTTTGGTTTTTTTTGTTGTTTTGTTGTGTTGGATTTTTTTTAGTTCTGTATTTATTGCTTAATACAGTTGCCATTTTGAGAACAAAAGGTACTATTAGTTTTGAGA
>NW_010187366.1:0-368 GCF_000695765.1 Mesitornis unicolor | reverse complement strand
AAATATAAGTGAAAGAGTAATACTTTAATGGAAAATCTACAGATTGTCTGACGGTGCAGGCAAAAAATGTCATAGCCCAAAATGAGACTCTGACTAGAGATCAATATATCAGGGATAAAGACATGGAAAGTCAGACAAAAGAAGTCAGGGGAAAAAACAACAGAAGAAACTTAAATAGAGAAAGATTCTAAGAGGAAAGTTTCTAAGCTCTTCAGAAGGGATAGGCAAGGAAGGAAAGGTGGTGGGATGACCATGGATGTCAGGGAATGCTGTGACTGCCTAGAGATTAATGATAGTGACAACAGAGTCGAGTGCCTATGGGTGAGAATCAAGGGAGAAGCCAACAAGTCAGATATCATGGTGGGAGT
>NW_010187365.1:25950-46237 GCF_000695765.1 Mesitornis unicolor | reverse complement strand
GACTTGAGGACTCAGGGTGAGAGAAGCAGCAGCAGCATGGATCCAGAGCTGGCTGAGATGCTAGAAGCAAAACAAGAAATCAGATTCTCCCCAAGGAAAAGGTCAACAGTAGAAGCTTTGAAATGTCATATCAGGTTTGTCATAACCACTGCAAAACTGAGATGCAATCCAAGAACCTGGGGATGATGCAGAGCCTGGCAGTCCCATGTCCCGTCCTGCTTCCTTAGCTGCAAAACTTCTCTGAATAGAGCAATATAACCTGTTTCTTGGGAAGAAGATCACGCACATTCAGAGTACCTCAATGACACAGAAGCATCCAAATGAAAGAGATTTAACAATCCCTTTGGCAAAACCCATTGGCAATCTCAGCTTTTCTGCCAAAGCAGAAGTGACACAAAGGACAAACCTCCTTTTCATGAAGCCTGAGCTTCCCTCCATTAAATGGCATCTCATTCCCCACATACACCCACTTCTACACTTAGCCACACCGTAGCATTCCTCATGAATGCTTAAAACCTCTCTTCAAGGTACCTTTTGAGCGTGTATCACGCATTCAAGTATTTCCACATCTAATTAGAGAAAAATATGAGTGGTCCCAAACCCTTCCAGTTTGTGGACGTGGGATGTGGTGGGACCATACTCCTGATGTCCTCTGAGACCCCGTTTGCCAACCTGCAAATCCAAGGAGTAAAATTTCCAAACCATGTTCTTTGCCCATCACCAGGACAACAGCAGGTGCCTGGTGGAGTCGTGCCATCTTGTCATCCTATCCTGGCCCCCAGGAAGCTCCATTCAGCTCCTCTGGGTCCAGTTGTCAAGATCCAAGCAGCCTCTTGGAGGAAAGGCCCACACAGCCACATCTTCTCAGAAGCATTTCCTGACTGAGTTCAGCAAAAGCAATCTGAAAACAGAAAATGCTGGATTAACAGCTGGAAAATAATAATTGCAGTCATTAGAATTAAAAATATCTATGTCTTTACTGCAGGACAGCACTCCACTCAGATACTCATTCAAGCACCCCCAGACACCCCTTTTCCTCACATGCTGACTCCACAAGGTTTCTGTTCTGCCTTGGCCTTTCCATCCTCTTCAAAGTGGCAAGAATACAGCTAAGACCCAAGGGGACATCCATGCTGAGCCAGCTCATCCTGCACCCATGCTGGAGCCCACCCAGATGAGCAGACACATCCTCCTGTGTAGCCTGAATTTCCCCCGTCTCCCACTGCTTCTTGGCTGGATCATCGCAGAATAGGGCTCTTGTCTTGTTTTGCTTTCGGAAGAGGCTTGGAAAACTTGTCATCCTAAGCACGCGTCGTTATTTTGCTTTAATTACATGGGCTGCACTTTATTTTGAACTCTGCTTGGCTTTTTTTCTGATGGATGTTTTAGTGCTCTCTGGGTATTAGTATTCTTGTTTGTGAAACAGCCGGAGAGCTGTGGCCGGTGGGTGCCGTAAAAATAAAACGCATTATTATTATTATTGTTATTATGATTACGTGCTGGCTATGCACACACGGCTTAGGAACGAAAAACATCTCTGTTATGTCAGGAATGAGGAGCAAACAAATACACTCTGCAGCATTACAAAAATTAGTAATAATAAAGTTGCTATCATTTCAAATAGACTCTCAATTGGTTGTGAAAACATGTGTGTTTCTGTAAGCAAGCAGTGTCACAGATAGCAGTCTATGACATGGTTAATTTTCAATGAATGTGTTTCTAATAATCAGTTGCTATTTAAACGTACGGTAACTGTCAGATTAAAACTTGCATCAGATTATATAATAAGGATTTTGCTGTGCAGCTATTTCAAATTCTAGATGATTATCAAAACCAGCCCAGCCCAACGATTAGCAAGTGTTTTTATCACTCCCACTCTCCTCTTGTTAATCCTTAATAAATCTGCTTTCAATAATCATTTCTAAATAGGCAATTGTTGCTTTATTGCATTGGAACTGAACGGCAGTTGGTCAGGAGAATTGCAAGCCCCTTCAGAGCACAGAGGAGACCTTCTGCTGTCAAGAAGTCTGGTCTCACGTGCAGGAAGAGACCTGCAAAGCTTTTAAACCGCAGCGAGCATCCTGGTCTGCAGGGCACCAGGAGAATAGTTCATGTATAGGACACAGGTCTGTGAGTCAGTGTCAGGACCACTGACCTCCCTAGCAGTGCCCAAGGCCAGGTTGGATGGGGCTTGGAGCAGCCTGGGCTGGTGGAGGTGTCCCTGCCCATGGAGGATTGGATTGGGGGTGCTTTGAGTTCCCTTCCAACCCAAACCACCCCATGACTCCGTGACTCTGTGACTTGCATAACCTTCTCTGTTCTTCACTTCTATGTGTGAGATGTTTCCCTGTTGAAGGATGTCCCAGGGGACTGACTACTCAAGCATTGAGGACTGGTGCTCACGTGCTGAAGTCAGGATGACCTGTCTCAGTGACCAGACCTGGGACCAAAGGTGGGTCAGCTTGTCCAGCACAGGTCTAGTGAGTCCAAATTTTGGGGGATGTGAGCTTCCTGCCGCAAGCATTAACCGCAGCAGCTTGGCAGCAGGCAGGGCTCCAGACACATTATACTTTGCACCATTCTGAGATTGCTTCTTCTTGGCAGCTCTTCAAGCCCATGAGCCAGGTGCACAGGTTCACCATCTCAGGTCTCAGAAGAGTGCCAGCAAGGGCAGCAGAAACAGAGCAGGGCTTGAGTGGGGAGCTGCTGTGTTTCGGTGGTGGTATCTGGCTCTGGTTTGGCACAGCTATGGCTCGAGGGCTGAGTCCCATGTCTCAACATGCACCTCCTTTCGTTTCCAAGGCAGCTCAGGAAGGCCCAGCCCTGGGAATAGTACAGTGTTGACAGACCTGTGGTTTTGTACCAGTTCCTCTCTGCCTACACAGACTGCAGCTGAGCAGCCTGGCACCCTTCACCTCATCACAGTGAGGTCCCAAATGCAATTCAGTGCCTGGAAAAGCTCTCTTGATGTCCTCAAGATGATGCCCTCAGGCTGATGTGCTCCTCATCTTATAGAGGACAAAGGCTCAGGGCGACCATGAAGCCTAAACCAAGTGTTCAGCCCTGGTTACTGCAGCTCAAACACTTGTGCTCTGAATTGCTCGCCTTGGCAGATCACAGAACAGAAATGGGCTTTCATTGGCATGATCCTGACAGCAGATCAGCCACTAGTGAGGACCCACCTCTGAAATCTCCCACTAAGTCTTGAAAACTGTCCCATACATGAGATGTGGGTTCTTTCGCTCATACCCAAGGTGGCTTTCTCCATCCTAGAGTCATTTTTCTGCCCTCTCCCCCTTTGACTCCTTGGCTTATGCCAGCACCCTTTGCAGAATGGCCACCAGCCCACGGTCAGAAAGCAGCACGTGCAGAGATAGAGCATTTGCAAAAATCCCTTTCTGAGGAGCTCGTAGCAATATTTGCTGTGTCCGCTTTTCTTTGCACAGAGAGAGCGCGGGCAGAGTCAGCACCAGAGACAGAAGCTGCATTTTTTTCCTCTCTTTCTCTTTTTTTTTGTGTGCTCCTCTCTTGTTTTGTTTTCAGGCGAGCCGGACTGAACTCCAAGAATTTGCGAAAGCAAACCCTGCTGCTTCAGCGTTTTCCTCTTCTCTGTAAAAGGGCAGCTCTGCTGTCATCTTTCAGGCTGTCTCAATGACAGTCGGGCTGATGGAAAGGAGATTTCTTGTAAAATTCCTGATCAGGAAAGAAAAGGGAAGGAATGAGATGTGACACTAAGAGGAAAAAAAAGCAGATTGCAGGACACAAAACATTCTACCAGGTTTTTAATTGTATTTTTAATTAAAGAATTTATAAACATTCGAACTTACTTGGTGATTGCATGAAGAAACTGATGGAGGTGGAAAGGATCAGTGAGGAGAGCAGGAGAGGGGAAATGAAAGGTCCTGGCCAGCTGCAGGAAGAAGGTGTTCATTAATACAGGACACGTTCACCATCACTCTCATCTCTGGATGCTTTGAGATTAAAATATTATATCACTGAGAGCAGAGTTCCCTAAAAATAAGCCTTTCAGAGATTCCTCATCTACCTATAGTCCCACATGGGAGCAGTCCAGATCACAGACACACACAAAAAAGATGGAGACAGTGATTTTCACTGGTTCTGCCCCCTCAACTTGGCCAAAGGAGGTTCAGGTTGTGGCTGGGAGGAGAAGGCTGTGGGGAGTGGATGTCTTTGTGTGTACATAAGGCTCTATGTGCCACTCTGCTAAACTGGGAATCCACCGGCCAGTTCTCATTTAATGAAGAGAGGTCCCAGAGGTATTAATCTACACCAAATTTCATGTAAATGTGTTTGCACATATCCATGCATTTATAGAAGGAAAAGTGTTGATGTGATCTCAGCCACCTGACCAGCTTTCTGTATCATCCTGAGTGCTCTCGAAATCAAAATTTAATTTCTTTTTCTCGACATGGCCTACATGTCCTTTCTGATGTCATTTATATCTCTATTGGGAGTAACATCAACCATATACTGCATAATCCTGTTGTGCCCAGCCATTCTAGAGGTTCTCCTCCCTCTCTACTCTGCCCTGGTGAGACCGCATCTGGAATATTGTGTCCAGTTCTGGGCCCCTCAGTTCAAGAAGGACAGGAACTGCTGGAGAGAGTCCAGCGTAGGGCTACAAAGATGATCAAGGGAGTGGAGCATCTCCCTTCTGAGGAGCGGCTGAGGGAGCTGGGGCTCTTTAGTTTGCAGAAGAGGAGACTGAGGGGAGACCTCATTCATGGTTAGAAATATTGAAAGGGTGAGTGTCACGAGGATGGAGCCAGGCTCTTCTTGGTGACAAACAATGATAAGACAAGGGGTAATGGGCACAAGCTGGAACACAGGAGGTTCCACTGAAATTGGAGAAGAAACTTCTTCTCAGTGAGGGTAACAAAGCACTGGCCCAGGCTGCCCAGAGAGGTTGTGGAGTCTCCTTCTCTGCAGACATTCAAAACCCGCCTGGACGCCTTCCTGTGCAACCTCATCTGGGTGTTCCTGCTCCGGCAGGGGGATTGGACTGGATGAGCTTTGGAGGTCCCTTCCAATCCCTAACGTTCTATGATTCTATGATTCTATGATTCCCAGTCACTTTGGGCAATATGAGACAGAGGGGACCTGCAGAAGACAATATGTTGCTAAAGAACAGCCATACAAAGGAGCTAACCATCTTTTCCTCGTCTACATCTAAGGGACAACAGTGAAAAATACCTGTCATGACAGTCAGGGGTTCTCCACATGCAAGAGCTCAGTCCTGAAACACCATATTTCCCCCTTGGCAGTGAGGAGAAATGAACATTGACTAAAACTAAGTACTTTTTTCTAAGTATTTTCCTGAACTGGGGTCGTGTCAGGTTAAGCAAGATGTGAGCACTTTTAGAAGTTTTCCCTTCAGGTCAAAATCCTTTCTTGTTTTGGGGCTTGTTGGCCAATTGCTTTTTTTGTTGGTGTTCTTTTTATTATTTGGATTTCAGGGAGAGGAAAAGTTTAAGCGTTTTGCATGAGGTTTCCCAAATTTGAAGACACATCCTTAAAGTTTTCTTCATTCCAGTGGATGGCCCTTTTGTCTGTGAAACACCCAAAAGTAAGTATTAGGGATTTTCAGGTTGATATTAAAATAACAGCAGAAAATAAGAGAAGGAAAGAGCAAAGAGAAATGAGGTGACATGTAGGCAGAATTCCACCCGCTCCCAAAACCTTTGTTTTTCAAGGTTTCTCTATTTTCTGCAGATCTGGAGGAAAAAAACTGACAAAATAATTGTCATACAAGCAGGTGACAAAGTCCTCTGTTGCAGGAGAAAGCCTGGGGTAATTCAGGGAGCTTCAGAAGCGATCAGTGTTATTTCATCTTCTTTCACCACGGACTTTTTGGGGCTTTGTGCTTTGGAAATGTCAGCGGTGCTGCCCAGGGTCCAGGAAAGGTCAACCTGGTGCTTCACCAGAAAGCGCAATTCGCCTTTTACTCAAGAATATCATGGAGATATTAAGTTGAACCACCTTAAAAAAGAAATGGGTGATGTTTTGTAACACTGATTTGGAAATGATCACCCTTCGGAGTGGAGTTTTGTGGGTTATTGAGCTTGGAGGAGTTTCTACCTTCACTATCACTTTCAGTCCTAAAAGTGATGGAAATGGGAAACTGGTTGAAGTCATCGTTCTTTGGCTAATCTCAGGCCATGGGAAGAGAATGTAACACTTTGCTCTGGCTGAAGATGCAGCCAAGAAGATCCGCAATTCTGGAAATGTTTAGTTGCTCTCTCCAAACAGACCTGGTTGCAGAAGGCCCAGAACCTTTAAGCCTTGCACTTTGGGATTGCATAAACACACAGAGAAACAGGCACATTTCATAGCTGGCACAGAAATCAAATAACGACAGCCAGGTGATGTTCCTGAGGCTGCCCAAAAAGAGACTCGCGCTGTAATGCCGTTTCCCCGAGGTGGCTGCCAGGCACAGGCATTTTTGGCTGAGGCATTTGTCTAAAGCAACCTGAAATCTTCCTGCATTTTTGGCAACAGTGAAATATTCACAGAGCGGTCCCAGTGTCATCAATTAGAGATAGATTTAAAAACCATTTAAAGCAGTCAGTACTTTTCGCTCTTCCAAATTTGTAATGGGGTATTCTAATTTTTTAATAAAAATTCCACTTGATTTTTCGTTTTCTTCTCATTCTGAATTAAAATTTTTAACTCATCTGAATTCAAAAATTCAGGTCTCCAGGAGACCTGAACTAAAATACTCTTTCAATTTTGCTTTACCAAATATTTTGCAACATGTTTTGTCTCGGTAAACCCAAACCTAATTTCTTCTTTGTTTAGAACTCCCAGTTAACTGTAAAAATCAGTTACTCACAGGTCACGTCCAGATGATGAAGTACTTCAGAGGTCAAATATTTGTCAAAACGATGACTCAAAAAGGGTGAGTAGATTTCTTCTAAATAAACTAACCGCAGAAGTCAATGGAATCAAGTTTCCTCCAATGTGTCGCATGCCCAAACACAAAGCTAGCCATTTTTTGGCCCTCCACAAGGCAAGTAAAATGTCAGACCAGAAGGAAAAGTGTTCAGAAAGTCCCATGCTTTGAAAATGGACAGTTGTCCAAGGACAGGGTTCAACCACAGAAATTACCGGATGACGTTCTCTGGCCTGTGTTGTGCGGGAATTTAGACGAAAGAAGTGTAATTTCTTTGCTCTGGTTTTAGAACAAAAATATTATGATGCCTTCAGGGTTGGCCCTCCCCAAGGCTGGGGTTTCAATCTACCATAGGGTTCAGAAAAAGTCATTTCCAGAAGCATCCTTTCCAGATTTCCAAGTTGGGTTTGCAGTAAATTAGCAAGAAAACTGGAGACAGGGCTAAGTTCTAAATAAGTTTTCTCAAAGAGCCCAGAATATTCAGCAGTGCAAGTTTAGAGCCTGCCATGACCTGTCTTGTCCTCTCTTCATATATACCTTCCCAGGTCAAGGTTTCTGCTCCTCACAGCAATGTCCCGTCTCTAGAAGTCCAGTTCCTGGGGCACAGACCCCACCTGGATGGATCACTCCCTTTCTCTACATGTCTCCTCACTATGGTGGGATCCATAGGTGGACATTTAACTCAGGCAGGATTTAGTTATCTAACCAGATCTGAAAGGAGTTTAGGATTCTAATGGACGACAAACCCATTTTAAACCCAAAACAAAAAGGAACAACTCGAGCACTGTGGCAAACACAAGCAGCTGGAGCTTTCCTCCCTACAAAAGTCTCTTTGCTTGAGGACCCCAATTAGGGTCAGTTTAAGATTACGGATTACTAGGGATGCAGGGGCCAACTCACAGCAGCCACCCCCTCCAGTGGATGCAGAGCAGATTTATGCAACAGTGGTTGAGTGTAGGATCCGATTTCTTGGCCAGATTTAAACCTGAAGGTAACAGAATTCATACTGCTGTTTTCCTAACCCCTCAGCTGCTGACCCACCCGACTCCTGAAACATCATCCATCACAAGTCAACAGCAAATGGATGCAAAATCTGAAGAAACGGCTGAGGTCCATGGGAGTTGTTTTACTTGATAGCCTGTGAGGGCTTTTAGGATATGGTTTTCTGAGATTCCTGACTCACTCCTTGAGAGCAGATGAATTCACACAGCAGAGATGGTGACACAGCCCATGGGTTTTCCTGGCTTTTATTGCACTGGTGTTGTGACAAAGATGGTTTGAACACCTGAGGAGAGCCTCAACACCAGCTGAGAAAATAGGTGTATTAATCAAACCCAAGGAGGCCCTCTATCTTTCTCCTATTAATCATCTTCTTGCTTGAAAAAGGTGGAAGAAAGCAAGCCCTTTATCACTCTCATTAATCACAGCACCTGTTTCTCAGATGTGGTCTACAGTGGAGGTCTGCACAGAAAGTAAAAGAACATCAGAAAAAGCCAGAATGTTCCTGAATATGGTTTTTCTGTGTGATTTGTTGGGGTTTTTATAAAAAAAAAAGAGAAAACAAACAGCTCCAAGCAAAGGAGAGACTATGTCAAACAAACAGCTTATGTTTTGCGGGGACTAGCACTCGGTGATGCTTTCTGCTCTTCTGTCCTGGTAGTCTTTGATGCTATGAAAGCCACTTCTGGCAGGAAATAGTTGTGTTCCAGTGCACAGCTCTGCAAGCAGATCTTTCTATTCCAGCCACAGTACTCAGCCTTCCAGGAATTACCTTTGTCTTGTGTATGTAGGCAGAAGCCTTTTTAAGGTCCTCCATTTCAGGAGTAAAGTAATCATATTAAACAATACAAACTGTTGTCATCATTTCGGCAACAAGAAAGCCAGAAAGAACTTGGACACCCATCCACATTCAGCGGTTTTTATATTAAGTCCTTTAAAACTTGACAAAGATGAAGGAACCGTATTTCTTCCATGCTACAAAGTGATGCCCTAGCACATACGAGAGGGGGTGACTCACTTTGCATGGCGCAAAAACGTGATCCCAGCACCTTTTCAGTGCATGAAGCTTAATGTTGATGGTCTGTAGGTGTCTGATGAGCCTCAGAGAGTGGCCTGGTCTCCTTAAAAAAGCCTTGGTGAAAAAACATGGGGTTCAAAAGAATTTTCTTATTCAATGTTCATCTATGGCCTCTTGGGGTAGACAAATTCTAGAGATCTCTCCAGTTCCTTAATGCAGCCCTCTTTGTGGGCCAAGATCTCCAAGAATGAAGAGACAGGAAAATTTCCTCACTTCCATGTTTTCTGATGGAACTACATGACTCTTTCCAAGAGGGTTTGCCAGATCATGGTCCTCAAGTTGGTGGGCATGCAGTATTTGGGTCTGGCTAGGGAAGGTAGATAGGCACGTACATGTATGACCCCTTTTTCCATTAAGTTACTCAAAAGGACATCCAGCTCCCCCCATAAAAATCCTGGACACCCATGTCAGAGCTGAGGACACCAGGAAGTGACAGAGCAAGGCTCATGTTTCGATATCCAACATTAAATGTATGCACAGCTTCATGGTAGCTCACTGTTATTAGTGTCAGCCAACCCAGACTGCTTCTGAATGCCGACCTTAACATCCATGTGGACTCTTAGAGCTTTCCTGATCCAAAATATGACCCCTTTTTCAACTCCTATGGAGACCTAGCCAGCTCCCAGCTTTTCTGCTTCTCAGTCCTCATCTGAAATGCATGTGTTTCCTTTAGAAATAGCATGGTTCACAGACCACAGCACTGGGTGAGGTGTTGCCAGCAAGATCCTTCAACCATCACAAAAAAAAAGTAGGAAAAAACCCAACAAAAATGATGCTTATCTGGAGAGGAAGGTCTGATTTCACCAATTTACTGTTATCTGGCTGTCTGTGCTTCCCAGGGTTTGTCAGTGTATGAAGTTCTTGGATGAGGGATGCTGTGTTTGTGTCCGTGATCTCTGGTGAATCCTCTGGCAACCACCGAAATGATAATGTGGTTTTTCAGCTCTCCTGTAAATCTACCACTCTCATTCTCCCTGCTCCACTTCATCATGCAGCGAGAGTTTCTCCAAACTTCAGATGTCCCTGAGCGGTAGGTTGGAGAGCTCATTTATTTGTTTTTATTATGCATTTGATAATTGCATTTTCGGTCGGTGCCTGGATTAAGTGTCTGCGGCTGTTCCTCGCTTGACCTCTGTGATAGTAAAATCTGCATGGTGACTGAAAACAGAAGTCCATAAAATTACCTGTGTCCCCACGCTCACCAGCCAGCCATGAATCTTCATAGGAGAAGGCAGGTTCACCAGCCCCTCCAGCCTGCCCAAGCGTATTCATCAAGGATCCTCATTGTATAACTCGAGCCGCCGTTATTTCACCAGCAGATTTACAGTGGATTTAAAACAAAGGATTATTTACACTGCTGTGGGGCCGGCAACAAATTAAAAAGAACTGAAGGTGGCAGAGGGAGCCGCCAGTGTGGAGACTAATTGCTATTAACCCACGGCTTCATCACTCAACTTCTGAGTCGCACGAAAGTTATTGTTCCCAGGGGCCTCTCAGACTTCGGCATTGAGAAATATTGTTGGGAAATCCAATCAGTCATGCAGTCTGGGCCATAAAACAATGCCAGGGCTCTCTCCTCACAACTGGCGCTCGTTTTCTTCATTTCATCATTTCTTTCTTTTCTGCTTGGGATTGGATTTGTCAGGCAAACAAGGACGGTGCCTGGCAGTGCTGTGAAGCTCTCCTGTTCTCCCCTTGGAACCCACCATCCCCTGTTCTTGCTGCTTCCCCCCATCCTGCCAGCGTGCCTCCGTGCTGGCTTGCATCCCCTGGGCTATTCTCCCTTTGCTCCTCTTGCAGCTTCCCACCCCTTCCCAACTCACTGGCCATGCAAAGGGTCCATTCCCCACCAGGCTGTCAACAGCAGCTGAATTCATAAAAACATAGGATCATTTAGTCGGAAAAGATCTTTAAGATCATTGACTCCAACCATAAACTGTTCAGCACTAAACCGTCTCTAAGCACCTCATCTGACTGTCTTTTAAATCTCTCCAGGGATGGTGACTCCACCACTGTCCTGGACAGCCCCTTCCAGTGCCTGATAACTCTTCCAGTGAAGTAATTTTTCCTCATATCCAACCTCACCCTCCCCTGGTACAACTTGAGGCCATTTCCTCTGGTCCCATCACTTGTTACTGGGGAGCAGAGACCGACCCCCCTCGCTACCCCCTCCTTTCAGGAGCTGCAGAGGGGATAAGGTCTCCCCTCACCTCCTCTTCTCCACTTGAACCCCCCAGCTCCCTCAGCCGCTCCCCATCATTCGGATGCTCCAGACCCCTCCCCAGCTCCGTTGCCCTTCTCTGGCCCTGCTGCAGCCCCGCAATGTCTTTTTTGGAGTGAGGGGCAAAAACTGAACACAGCATTCAAGGGGCAGCCTCACCAATGCCAAGTACAGGGGGATCACTGCCCTGGTCCTGCTGGCCACACCATTCCAGATGCAGACCAGGATGCCATTGACCTTCTTGGCCACCTGGGCACACTGCTGGCTCATATTCAGCTGTGTTAACAGCCTCTGTCATTCCAGCCCTGCCAACAACCCTCCAGTTTGGCCTTCGCACACATAGAGCAAAAATAGTCTGGTAATGGGATAGCACTTTCACTGTGGTTCGATGACACCTTTGTTCAAGTAGCACTGAAATGTCTGAGTCAGGGACAGCTCTTGTGCCAGGCACCACGCCATCAGTGCAGCGAGCTCGACCCCAGGCGTCCCTGCACCGCGTTAGCAAGGTGGAAAGCACTGATCCTAGCGCTAGGAGTGTTTAGCAGAAGTTCCTGGTTCAAGCACCTGCACTAAGTGCAAGGTCCTGCACATGTTTTGGGGCAATACCAAGCACAAGTACAGGCTGGGTAGAGAATGGATTGAGAGCAGCGCTGATGAGAAGAACTTGAAGATGTTGCTTGATGAGAAGCTCAACATGAGCCAACAATGTAAGCTTGCAGCCCAGAAACCAACTGTGCCCTAGGAGCACCAGAAGCAGCGTGGCCAACAGGGTGAGGGAGGGGATCCTGCCCCTCTGCTCTGCTCTTCTGAGACCCCACGTGCACTCCTGCATCCAGCTCTGGAGTCCCCAAAAAAAGAAGGACATGGAGCTGTTGGAGCAAGTCCAGAGGAGGCCATGAAGATGCTGAGAGGCTGGAACAGCTCTGCGATGGAGACAGCTGAGAGAGTTGGGGTTGTTCAGCCTGAAGAAGAGAAGGCTCCGGGGGGGACCTTATAGTGACCTTCCAGAACCTGAAGAGGCTACAGGAAAGATGGGGAGGGACTTTTTACGAGGGCACGGAGTGATAGGATGAAGGCTAATGGCTTTAAACTAAAAGAGAGGTAGTTTTAAATTAGATATCAGGAAGCAATTCTTTACATTGAGAGTATTGATACACTGGCCCAGGTTGCCCAGAGAAGCTGTGGGTCCCCCCTCCCTGGCAGTGCCCAAGGCCAGGTTGGACGGGGCTTGGAGCAGCCTGGGCTGGTGGACGTGTCCCTGCCCATGGCAGGCATTGGACTTTGGGAGCTTTAAGGTCTTTTCCAACCCAACCCACTCTATGTTTCTATGATTTGGGGTGTTGAGCCCCACTTTGGTCAAGAAAGACATCATTAAACTTGCTAAAGGTGTCTGCCCCAGCACAAAGTTTCACATTGTCAGCATCAGCTCAGGCTCCTCGAAGCCACTTGCTGCCTATGGCTCTTAGACCCAGCTCTTATCAGTTTTGTGTGCGCTTGTGTGTGTGGGGGGGTTCAATTCAAAGTGCAAAACCACGAAGCAGAGGCTGTGTTGCAGCCTGCTGGAGTGATGTTCTTTATAGCAGGATGCCAAGGGTGTGTTTTGCTTCTCCTGGGGCACAGCAGGAGCTAGCACAGTTACAAGGCCCAGCAGACCTGTCAGAATGGGCCTGGTGGGACTCTGCAGGAGATACAGGTCTTATCTTCACTGCCCATAGGAAGGTCTCTGGAGTTCACGTCTACCTGCAGCATCACCTGAGCTTTGACTCAGGATAAAATAATCATTCTGCTCCAATTAGATTGGATATTAGGGGAAAAAACATAACTGAAAGCAGTGTCAGGCACTGGAAGGGGCTGCCCAGGGAAGTGATGGAGTCACCATCCCTGGACGGATTGAAAAGATGGAGAGATGTGGCACTTAGGGACATGGTTTAGTGGTGGAGTTGGCAGTGCTGGTTTAACAGTAGGATTTGATGATCTTAACGGTCTTTTTGAAACCAAGGAACTCTATGATTCTGTGATTCAATGAAAATGCTGAGGGATATTGAGAACCAGGAGACAAGTCATGTCCTGGCGGCACGGAGAGTAGGGGACCAGGGAGATAGGCATTTCTTTTAGTACCTCAATGGCAAAAACCTCTGTTGAAGCTGGTCTAGGCAGAAGGCTGGCAGAGCTTCTTAGTTTATATTTGGTTATGGTTTTGGGAGAAAAAAACCCATTACTCTAGGGATTTTCTTAAAGAACCAGGGGTGGACTTTCCAGTGAGACTTGCCTTGTATTTGCTTTCAGCGGTCTGAATCCAGAATTCAGGAGTCCTGAAGACGTTCTGGGAGAAAGAAAAGACTAAATTGTTCCTCTTTAAATTTTCATGAGGGTGTCCTGGCTGAACTAGGTGAACCTGAAAATCAGAAGGATGGCAAGGAAATAGAAAAGGGAAAAATCAATTGGTGTCAAACCAAGCCAGAAATATCTAAGTGGGATATTTTTTTTCTTAAAGAAATTCGCAATATTCATTTTTGCTTCAGACCAAAACGTTTCCTTTAACCGACAACAAATTATTTTCAGGTTATTTACCTTTTTAAACATTTTAGAAAAAAAGAAAAAAAGTAAAGGTCAGTCTCCTATAAGCCATTATTGCAAAACAAGGATCATTGACCAAGTTAGAATATAATAGTCCAGTGTTCCTGAAAAAAAAAGATTGCACTCAGGAAACCGATGCATTTGACATTTCCATCTGTCTCCCTACCACTTTCTTTCCAGCAGCTGTCAAGCATCACATTTTCACAGCTTTGCTCTTCCCACATCTCCATTCTGACCGGGGGAGAAGGAGGTTTCGAAAGGAGACTGCCTGGCCATGGTCCTGGGCACCTCACCAGGGCTGTCCCATGGGGATGCTCCTTCTCTTGGGGATGCTACAGATGGATGCCCACCTCCCAAAATCAATGAAAGAGCATGGGTAGCGTCCCTGGAAAGGGTGGAAAGTGCTGATTCCTACGTGCCCAGAGGGGCTGAGAAACCAGGAGCAGACCAGAGAGGTGGGTTTCTAGCAGGGCGTGTGTGTTAGCTGTTGAGATATTTCCTTCGGTCTTTGATGTGCACATCAACTGCCCAAATGAACACGGGAACTTTCCAGGGCTGTGAATCAAAGGTGTCTAATATACATCTACAGATTTAAGACACAGTGACCATGCAGGTTCTACTTTTGCAGGTGAGTGGGATCTAGGGCACTGACTCAATTTGTACTTCCCAAAATAGGAAAAGTGATCTTTCCTATAGGTTTCTAGCTCCTTTTTGACCATTTGCTTGGTGAAAGCCATATTCAGACAGACCTTTTTCCATCAGTTGATCACCTTTACAGCCTGAGAACAAGCCAAGAAGAAACTCCAAGCAGATGTCTCATCCAACCTCTCCAGTTCCTTATTGTTTATAGGGAAAAATTTACTGATGGATGCTGTGAAGCTCTAGGATACCAGGCTGATTCCTGGTGGTGAAATCTAATGGTACCAGTGAGTGTGGAAAAATACAGGCTCGAAATAAAAGCTAAATGCTTTCTCAAAACTGTGAATTGGATGAGATTTCTGTATACTTCCCCGCTTGGTTCAGCTCTCTTAAAAAATAAAGAGATCAAGTGCAAAATGATCTGGGAAGTCCACAAGAGACATCTGTTGCTAATGTCAGCACCAGTGGTTCCTGGATGGGATAGATGAAAGCATTTAGGGGAATCAAACAGGAAATTTCTAAGGCAAATGAGATTTCCCCAGGTCGTGAAGCCCTCTCAGTTTCATGGCAAGAGACACTTCCAGCTTCCAGGGACAGGTTTTGAGAGGCTCCACTGTGGTTTCCAGTGGGAATTTTCTCCATGGTGGGTGTCTGGAACTGGTTTCTTTCAATCAATCATATTCATATATGTATACGAAAGACTTTCAACCAAAGGCTACAGGCTTGTTCGGTGTTAGGAAATCTTGACTGTCAAATAAATCTTGGGAACAATTATTTTCTTAAAATATATTTATATATTAAAACAAAAAAAAAAGGAGAGAGATGAACAGATTTAGACTGCAGTTGGCACTTGTTTAAGGCAACTTAACAACCAGTGCGGGAACAGAGACTCCATTGTAATTCCCTATATATACTGGCCCGGTAGCCAAAAGCAACAAACAAGCTTGTCATGAAATGGATGTGTAAAGGAAGCAATCAAAATTGGAGAGAGAAACAGAGAGGGGGGAGAGAGAGAATGAGAGAGACAGAGAGAGGATTTTGAGTGAACTTTTTGTTCAGGAAACAGTAAAAAAAACCCCAACCATCATTTCTGGCCCGATTCTGAGTGGTTCTTATGTAGTGAATGCTGCAATGAAGACCACAGATACGTGCATTTTTTTGAGCAAAAATGCCCTGCTGTCCACTCAGAAATGTCACACTCTAGCAATGGACATATCTTTGCCAGGGTACAAATATCAGTGCTATGTGCTGGTCACCACCACCCCACTTTTCTTATGACACCTCAAGAGGACTTAATGGTCCATGCAGAGAGAAGGTGACGAAGTGGCTCCCATTCCTTTCCTAGATGGCAGAGCCTGAGAAGGGCAAGAGAAAAGGGAACACAGTAAAAATGGCCTCTCCCTCCTTGTTTAACTTCAGCTGGCAGCTGAGCTTCAGCTTCAGCCACCTTGGCCATGCTGTCATTTTATTGCAGCATGAAGTGAGGTATGGCTTTGACATCCTGCTAACACAGGCTTACACTGTCCGGTAACGTCTGCTGGGGACCTGGCCTGGAGGTGAGCAGGAGAATTACACTATA
Organism: Mesitornis unicolor; assembly: GCF_000695765.1. NCBI lineage: Eukaryota > Metazoa > Chordata > Aves > Mesitornithiformes > Mesitornithidae > Mesitornis > Mesitornis unicolor. Next base: position 30,231 of record NW_010187365.1, on the reverse strand, counting down.
CCATGGAGAAGCAGGAGACCTGTGATGACCCTGTGCTCTTTGCAGGTCTCCACCAGGGCAGATGAAGACGCCAGCACTTTTGGAAACGTCAGATGAGACCCACCAGCCTGTAATTCAGTTTCCCCAAGGCCTGTGGTGGAAGAAAAGCTGTTTGACATTTGGCAGTGCACCCTGAACACGTCAGGGCAGGGGTCATATCCATGATCAGGGGATGCCAAGATCAGATTAGCAATAGAGCTGCATTTATTATGGAGAGAGAATAAGATGTTGAGATATGGGATACCTCCAAAGCTGTTGTTGCCATGGTCTTTATCACAGAAGCATCGCCATGTTATGCAATGTTAATTAAAGCATTGATTAACTGTGGGTTGACCTGTTTCTCAGGCATGTATAGTGTATGATACAAAGAAGACTTCTGCAGAAACTGCAAGAAAGAGAGCATGAACACCTTGTGTCTGGTTCTTCTTGACAAGCAGATGTCTGTTACTGCTGTAGGCCTTTCTCCACCGTGTGATGACCACCAGGCTGTGGTTTGCTTTTGAGAATTATCTACTTGCACAAGGAGCCAGGATGAACAGCGGAGTGGACCAGAGACCTCTTGCAGTTCCTTCCAATATACGTTATTCTACACTTCTAATTCTGGGTTTAATTGCACTGCCTTGATGTTGCGAACTTGGGCAAGTCATTTGGAGTGAATTCTTCTTCATCTACACCATTTCCTCGGTGCAGATAGAGATGATTTAGGTTTCTGCATTCCTTGATCAATGTCTGGTCCACTAAATCATACATGTTCTTTTGAAGCAATTATGCCTGGTTTTCCTCTTGCTTCTCCACATCTTTAAAGAGGAGACACTGATAAATGTGTCATTGCTCCCCTTTCATCCAACCCTTAGGACCAAACCTTGAGACCTAAAACAAGTAGCTGCAAATGTCTACATATCAAGACCTCTCCAGAGTTCCCTAAATCCTGCTGGCGTGCTGGTAACTCATCTCTTTGCATGAAGGAGCAGAAGGGCAGGCTCCATGGCCTCAATGTGTTGCAAGCTGAACTCTTTCCACAGCCCTTTACAAAAACTTGCAAACAAGTTCCTGTAAGCAGCTGAGGGAAATGTCAGCTTTTGCTCACCCTCACTTAATTAAGCACCAGGATGAACTGGGTGCTGTGGAGTTACTGGAACCTTTCTGCTCCTGTTCAAGCCTAAAAACCTCAGATTGACCCTGTGACTTCTCGACACAGATTTAGCAGACTTTCCATTGGTTTGGCAAAAAACAAATTCCTATCTACCACCCACCCTTTCTTCCAGAGCCTACCCATGACAGCTGGTATGAAGGAAGAATAGCTGCTGTTGTCTATGAACACACTTGGACTTGATTTCTAATGCCTCAACATGTTTATGAAAGGTTATATAGTGAAATGTTCTTCAAATGCTCTTTGGGATGCCAGTGGAACTGAGGTTGGAGGAGTGAAATGTGATCTGGCCCATCTGGAAGCACGTCTCCCTGGCACCAGCAAGACCTTCAAGAATTAAGATCCTGTGGTCAGCCTTTTTCCAGAAGTTACCTCCCCTACAAGCCTCCAGGACTGGACCAGTTCCAACACCGTAAGACTGGTTTCACTTGGTCAGACGTCCTAAGGTCCATCGCACTTGTCCTCTGTATCCAACCGTAGCCAGGAGATGTTTCCCAGAGAAAAATTCAAGGATTAGTTCAACATGAAATAACATTTCCCACGGCAGACTTTGATCTGAAGCTTGGGGGTTTCCAGGTCTTGTTGGGGAATATTTTTGTTCAAAAAATACCAAGAAAATTTTCTCCGTGGTTTTGACTCGCAGTTTTTTGAAATCATTGGTCCTTTAAGTTGTCCATGCATCTAATTTTCATGTAGCACAGGGGCACAGAAGTTTTCAAACTTGGAGCTAGCCAATGCATAGATTAGGAACCTCTTATGGCAAGTTAGCAGTGGCTGATAGCTGAAATGATAATGCTGATGGTCTTTGAATGAAATAACTCATGTTTCATGAAGAAAACTTACAAGAAGGATTTCTATAATCCTGTGTCCTTCCCATAGCGCCTGGAAGCTCCTCAGTCTTTAGTTTGGAGATTAATGATGCATCATAGAGCTCTGCTGGAACCACTCCTTTTTCTTTGGACCTGGCTGAAGTTCTTCAGCTATTGAACAACAGTGTGGTTTTGAGTCTGTTTAGCTACTGTTTTTCTCACCTTATTCCTCCCTAAGAGGAGAGTAATCATTCTAGTAACATTTCGCAGGATTACTTGGATGTATCCCACTTCAACAGCCACAGAGCTGAGTGTTGTGACTCTGTCATGGGGACAAAGCAAGTCACGGAGCGCAGAAAAAGGACATCTTAGCAAAACAGATGGAGGTCTTTTACTTGGGCCCAAGAAAGGATTTAATATACCTAAATTAAACACTGTGAGAATATTTTAAGGGAAAAAAGAAGTTATTTCTGTGATTTCAATAAGGAACTTACTGTGCATGGTTCTGTATAAAACCACAACGGAATAACAAGCTTTGCTCCATACAGCTCACATCAGAGCAGAGGCCAGTAGGAGAAGGTGACAAAAAGAGCACAGTGATAGGTAAGGTCACCATATTTCCAGGGATGGAAGGAAATTCAGAATTTACTACTTCTGTGCATGCCAGGAGTACAACCAAAAAGAACATAGATGGTCACTTTTCAGAGGTTTCTTAGTTACTGAAAGGTTTAGAGGTATTTATTTAAAGATATTACTGGTGAGTGTCCTGGTCTTGGCTGGGATAGAGTTAATTTTCTTCCTTGTAGGCAGTAGAATACTGTGTTTTTGCTTTAGGATGGGAATAGTGTTGATAACACACTGATGTTTTAGTTGTTGCCGAGCAGCGCTTACACGAAGTCAAGGACTTCATGCATTAATTTTGTCTATTCTTTTAACATTATTATTATTATTTTCCCTTCATTTTATGTCCTATTAAATTATCTTTATCTCAGCCCTTGAGTTGCACCTTTTCCCCAATTTTCTCCCCCATCCCACTGCAGGGGAACGAGTGAGGTGCTCTGCGGTGTGTAGCTACTTGCTGCCTTAAACCACAACTGTAAGTGAAAGGATTCTGGACCAAAGCAAAACCTTATTTGAGGGTCTAAAAGAAATCCTGTTTTGGCCTCTTTGATGAGGACTAGGATAGTTATTAGGGGCAGCTTTTTCACATCAAGCTCTGTACTTGCTGGCCACCTCATAGAGCCTTTTCGGAAATTACTCCTTCCTTATGAAAGGTATTTATGATTGCAAAAGCTGATACTCATTTATTAAAATGAAGAGAGAAGAAAATCCTTCGCATTTTGGAGCTTGCATTAAAAAAAAAATTTAAAATCGAGTTCTTTTAAGTAAGTAAAACCCAATAATTGGGGAGATTATAACAAAAACAGGAACATTTTTGTTAAAACAAACATTTCTTGCCAAAACAGTCATTTCAACCAAAAGTTTATTTCTTTCTTATTTATCTTTGGATAAAGGGAAAAGTTCCAATAGAAAATTTCTGCCAGGCACATGCCAAGCTTTTCTCTGTCTCTATCCATACGCAACGCAGTGGAAGCCCCTGGGGGTAGTGGACTCTTGCAAATGAATTCCTCCACTTGGTGTCTGAAGAGGGGCTCAGCCCAACAGAAAATATCCTTGGAAAAGTGCCCCCATCTCCGCAACCAGGAGAGCAGCTCATAGCCAAAGTAAGGGAAGACAAGGAAAATATTCCAGCCCAGACAAATTAAACCATTTGTTGCAGCAGTCATGGTAGCCCAAAGGGTTGAGTAGGCAGAAGATGGGGCATTGGGCCAGAATTGCTCCCAGGTTTTCAAAGTCAGATAAAATTCTCCTCATAGTCTTGGTGAACAAGCGAAAAAAACCCAGGTATGAGCTCTTTTTATCTTAAAAGTAGCACGTACATGGTGGGGGGGAGAACAAAATAGGCACCTATCTGCCATATCCAAAAAATAAAGTTCTTGGCCATACATTGTTTGGGACTCAAGGCATTGGGAAGGATGGAGTAGTCTGAATTAAGGGACATCTTCAGCCCCTTGACCCCAGATATTTGGTAGTATGTGGAGTGAAAATGCCTTGTGCCTCTATGTCCTCTGACATGCTCAGGAGCATCCTTTCCGAACTGAGAGGAGGTGAGGATTGAACCTGGACCATGGCACCTGGACAACGCTCAGTGCACAAAGTACAGGAGGCTTAAGGACATATGGATACACACACATTTTTTAACTTAAAAAAAAAAATTCAACA
>NW_010187365.1:23947-25919 GCF_000695765.1 Mesitornis unicolor | reverse complement strand
TTCCTGCTTGTCAGCACTGCATTTTTCCATAGTTGTGTTTAAAAATAGCCTTAAAGCAGGTGACATGGCCAACCCCATAACCAAAATAAGAAAGATACTGCAAACACTCCCTGCTATTCCCGTTTCTATAGTATTTTCTCCCAATTTTATACTTATTTATATGTGACCTTATTTACATATGGCCAGGCCCAACCCTCTGTGAGGTGCAAGAAGCACAAGTTTTTTAGATTTCAAGTAGATCCTTTCAGATAGCAGGGGATGCTCAAAATTGGGAAGCAATGGGGACCACAGTGGCTCTTCCAGAACATTTAATGTACCTAAAATTTGAGATCGCCCCTTTTATGCAGAATACAATTGCTCACCCTCAGCCAGACAAGAAGCAACAGGCAGAAGTAGGAAGAAGATTATCTCTTCTCCATGAAGATCCTCACTAGTCCTACTCCATGGGAAAAAGGCAAAGAATGAGATAAGCTCTTGTGAGTTTTCTAGTGGTCATCTCTGATGATGAAATCGGTTCAAAAGCTGTAATATTGGTCATGAAAGGAGCCAGATCTGTCTCATCTCTCTTATAAATGTGAAGGGAAAGGAGTTTTCTGTCACCCACCCAAGCCAAAATGGCCATGAACCCTGATTTGGGTTTTGTCCCGTGAACTTTGAATGTTTCCCATGGAGCACCCTAGAGAGTATGGTCAAAAAGCTGAGCCTGCCAGGTCCCCTGAAATGGCTTGTGAGTCAGTGCCATATCCTCAGCCCATGGAGTGGTCAAGAGCTGGGGGTCTTGGGATAGAGGAAGGTCCTGGTAATCAAGTGCAGTCTTAGCGTGTTTATGTGAGCAGTGATCAGCAATGAGGTTCTGGCTTAAGGAAATGGGTGGATACTGAGACCAGGGATATAAATAGGCACATGGCACTCTGCAGCCATGGGAATGCCATGGATTTCTCTTCTGGCTGCTGCTGCTGTCTCATTCAGCTCTGCTGGCTGACTCATGCAGCTTTCCCCTGCCTCAGTTTCCCTTCAATTAAGCCAATTGCCTCTTTTTGTGCTGCAGCACTGGGATCTTCCAGGAAAAGTGATACCCTTGAGGGGTATCTTGCTGTTTTGCAATAAGCACCAACTTTGCTGTGCTATGTTGCCTTGACTGGAGAAGGGACTCAGGGGCTGGGACCAGGGGAGCATTAAGCTGGAGGTGCAGATACAGATCTATGTTGATACATCATGGTCTAAAAGCAGGACAGTCTGGATGCATGCAAATGGTAGTGCCTGGGCTCCTGAAAGGGAAATGGGAAAAGGAAAGCTATAACTTTGCTCTGCACCCTTTTTTTGCCTAAGACCTCAATTGCTGGATAAGAGGCCGTGTGCTGAGCGATTTCTTCTAGCAGCATGTATCCGAAAACATCTGTGCAGGAGAGACCACAGCCCGTGGTGCTTTCTCAGGGGTAAGCAACTAAAAAAACCCCTTGCAGTGAGCAGTGATGTGTGTCTTGTGCTTGCTGCTAGAGATGCAAAGGCTCTGAAAAAGGCAGCATTGCTTGGAGAAATGGGAAGGAAATCGCCGCCGGTGCTGGTGTAGACCTGGAAAGACCCATCCCTCTGGGACGTGGTTATCTCAGCTCCTGCTCTGCTCCATCCCCTCCCTTCCCCAGACAGGGAATCTCCACATATTGATCTTGAGGAAACGTTCGCTCTTCAGTTCCTTCCTGCTGGTTTCTATTCCCAGGGAAAGCTGTGGCACAGCCTCACCCTTTCCTGCAGCCCAGCACTAAGAAGAGCATCCCAGTTGCTCACAACTGGGCTGGAAACCGCTCCTTCCCTTATGGAGCTAGAAATCTCTGGGAAATTGTAATTTTTATTGAACTTCTGTTCCAAGGGCTTCAGTTTTCACATGCACAGACGTGCAGAGCAGAAGAGCTTTCCAGGAGAGTGACTGGACAGGAGCCAATGAATATTAGGATGGAGTTTGAACCACGTGGGT
>NW_010187365.1:12640-23916 GCF_000695765.1 Mesitornis unicolor | reverse complement strand
CAGGAATTGGGCCAATGGGCTCAAATGTGGATGGGGTGGGGGGGATTACTTTTACCTTTCTGTGCAGTGTATAGAGATGTGTTGGTCAGAGATAAAAAACAGAGAGACTTCTGGAGATACAGATCCTTTGGTATTTGAGGTCCCAGAGAATCTGCAAAGTAAATGGGGAAGATTTGGGTTCTCCCATGTTTAACATCTGAATAAAGACAAATTGCAGCAGAGAGGTGCTGATGACCTCCAAACCTTTTGGGTCAGACTGCTGCCAGCTCCCAGTATTTCTTGCAAACAACAATGTGCCCACAACCAAGCGTGAACTGAGCAATCCCTCAAGACAACACAGCTCCCAATACTGCAGCTTGGCAGCCTGTTGCAATCTTGCAGATCTGCACTTGCTGGGCTCAGTGAACATGTTATTTCCCACACACAGAGGCTAAGTCTGAGATTATTTTTGTCCTATCTCACAGCTCTCTTCATGTCGCAACACATTATGCGTTCAGCTCCTTGGAAAAGAGACTCAGCTCAAGGCTTCCCACATCCCTGGGCAAGTGATCTAAGCACTGATGAACAGAGATACCCCATAGTCACAGCTCTGGATGTGTTTTCTGAGTGCTTGACCTGCTATATATAAAAATGTTGATCAAATCCAACCTTGGCAGTGAGGCTGTTGGAGGAACACCTAGTCTGCGGGTTTTGGCAGGGCTTATATATGATCTAAGCAGCAACTACTCATCTCTGTCTCGGATGAGGCTCTCCATGGCTTCTTGTATCGAACCAATAAGTAAAATACATAAAAGCATAGAAATAGAGGTTTGTAGGGCAGGGAGAACTGCATTTGTTAGGTAAAAATTCAACGTGTGTTTCAAAGGCTGAAAGAAAGGGGTTAGAGCAAGTACTGGGGTCTAGGTCCTGTGCAGAATTAGTCTCTCTTGGCTGATTGAGGGTATTTTAATTGCTTCTAGTAAAGCTTCACGAATGTAACAGGCTTGACTGCATCCTGGGCCAGTGAGAGCCATCAATTAACCACAGGGTAGGTGTGCATAATGATTTTGCCATTTTTTGTGAGGGAGAAAATCTGGCGGTGATGGGAATGGACCACAAGAAACTGCAATGACTGCAATGCTCATCACCGCTGTGTCGGTGCCAAACTTCTGGCAAACAACAAAGTGTGACTTTGCCAGCTTTGCCACCCCTTTGCATGGCTCATCCCACCTCTGTCACAGAATCCCTGAATGCTTTGGGTTGGAAGGGACCTTTAGAGGTCATCTACTCTGCTTTGTTCATCTGCCCCACAGGAGCAAACCCTCTGCCTCTTCCCAAGGCTGCGTTGGGCTAAAAGTGGTGATGTTGCAGCTCAGGAGTGGAAGATGCTGCCCAGAGAGTTTCCTGCAGTGCCATAGCTACAAAAGGCACTTTGCAGAGACACCGCCTCCACAAGCCCCAGACCCGTGCACCACCACAGAACAGCCCTTCAAAAACCCTCTGACAGCAAGACTGTGGTGAATAGTCCCAAATCACCATCACTCCCATCCTACATTTCCCATGGGAAATGAGCCACCTGCACCCAACCAGCGCATCTCTCCAGCTGCTGGGGGGGGTCTCAGATGCAGCCGTGCCAGGATGTGCCACCAGCGAAGTGACTCGGCCTTCGGTCCATGGGGAGAGAAGTGATGCAGATGCTCCCTGTAACAGCTCCTCCAGCCTGCTCGCTCCAATAATCGTCTCCGTGGGTGAGATTTCACCTGACCTGAACTTTCTCGAGTTTATCCAGCCTTCACCCTGACAGTTTAGAGCAGAGCTGTTTTTATGCCTCGCAGTCCAGACACCAAATTGGAGCCGAAGTGACGTTTATTGTTTCAGCAGTGTTATTATATGAAGATTGAGCTCATTACAAACACGACCTGTTTTCAAGCCAGGACACATATTAATTTGGATAAAATACCAGCTGTGTCCTCTCTCCATATGGCCTTATCAGAAAACAAACTGGGTTAAGTTTCCTTCCAAAGAATGAAAATATAATGGAATACTTGCTTCATTTGGGGAAACTCAAATAATCATTATCATCACAACGGCTCTGCTAATCACGGCGTAGAGGGGTTAGAGGTGTTTATTTCTGTCTGTATCCAAAAATAAACCAAGGCACCATTCCTTCCCCGGGGGAACCTGAGGGCAGCATGGGGGGAGGTCCTCATCCAACCATTGTGGTCCAGTGTGACATTGTGTTTTTGCAGTGGTTTTGGGGTGTTTTCTCCTAAAGCAGACATGGATTATGTTGGGGAATGGACAGAGGTGGGTGCACAGAGGTCCCATGGCATCCCCATCTGTTGTGATTGTGGACACTGCTCACCACCTCTGCTCAACAGTGTAATGAGGTGAGCTGGCCTCAGACATCCCCTGTGGCACCCCAGCAGGGCAAAGGTTTAGACACAGTGGGTGCTACCTGTGCCCCAACCTTGTGCATCCCCGTAGTGTTATCCTAGAATGTGAAATAGAGCTCAGTGCTCCCAGCCCTGGGGTGATTTCTGACCTCAGCTGCACCTATCATAGCAAACTTGAAAACAAAATGAAAGTCTGAAGCACGTGGATGGGGAAAGGAGCCCAAGCTGCCATTAAGGATGTTCCCTTGAAAGGGTCTGTGCTGCTGATTCCACTCTGAGTTGGGGGAGAGCTCTGCAAGGAGACACTCAGTGTCTTATTTTCCTTCCAGCATTAGGGGAGGAAAAGAGCAGTGCAGAAAGCCTTGCATTTTCTGCCTCATTCCTGGGGCTGGGATTTCTTCAGCCACAAGTACAAATTCTGCACATGATAGTTCTCAAGAGATATTTTTTTCTTCCAATATTTTGAACCCTTTGAAGGGAGAGCCCTCTGTCAGATAGAGCAGGGGGCTTTAGGAGGGTCCACTGTCCTCAGAAGAAATAGCACATCCCTATGAAAGCAGAAGGCATGGAGACACCAAGGTGAGGGGCCAGCAGGAAATCAGTTTTGAGGGACATAAGCGGGTTTCCTACAGAAATGCAGGCAGCTGAAGGCAGACAGCTTAAAGGCACCACCGCAGATGATGGAGGGACAAGGAGGATGGGTAGCAAGATCAACGCAGAGCAGAGGACAAGGAGGCAGCAGAAGAAAGCTGTGAACATTAACAACAGCTGGGCTTAGAGCTCTGTTTTTGTAACCGCCTGGGGAAAGAAGGGACAATTCACCCATGCATCTGCATGAAAAGTAAATATGGCAACGATCTTTTTTCCAGTAGAATTGTTTGGGCTGTGGTTTGGCTTTCATTTCAGAAACTAGAAGAAATCCTTTGCTGTGTTTTTGTTTTTTTTTTTAAAACGAGATTCTTTTTCTACCAAAACCAAGTCTGCCTTTTGTTTGCAAACCAAACTTTTCTGTTGAAACTAAAAAAAAAAAACAAACAAAAAGTCAAGGTTTGTGGTTTTGGTGGGGTTTGTTCGTTTGTTTGGGGTTTTTTTGGTTTGGTTTTTTAATAGAGACTGCAATCTGCAAGTGGAAAGAAATGAGAAGTCCCCAGATCAAATATGTCTACTGCCCTAGAAGTTCATTTGCTGTCTTAGAGACCAGAAAAGTGCATCTTGCACAACTGCACGAATCCACATCTCACCTGGAAACCAAAGGCAGGTGAGTGACAGCTTTGGGGACCCCCCTTTGCACTGAAAACTGTCTGCATTTCAGCCAAGTTGGGGATCTTTGTCAGTGCCTGGTCAGGGCTTGGTCCCACAGGGAGATGCTTTCCTCAGCCTTGATTTTCCTTTTCCAGAGCACTCTGAGCTCAACCTCCAACCTGACTGGTCTGGGTCCAGCAATAGAGCTCTGGGGACCGGTGGCTTTGGTGATAATGAAGTCTGGGGAACATGAGGGCTTTGCAAGTGCTGAAATACAGAGAAAAAAAGCACCTCACTGTGCTTTTCTGAACTGGAGAAAAGGCTTTAGATGAAGCCATACAATAACTCAGCATCCCAAAGCTTAAGGGGACAATACTTAAACAAGTAACTTCCCACTCTTGCCCTTTCCTTCCATGATAAACTCCGGAAAAAATTAAGTAAATGAAATTACAGAAAATAAATATTTCTGAAAATTTCTGGGGGCCATCTGCAGGGTGGGGCCCATCTGCTTTCCCTGAATCCCACACAGTTGCTGCTAAGGGGAGGCAGATGAGCAGAGGATGCGAAGCACGAGAGGGAAAGAAAGGCTGGTCCCAGGACCGGCTCTTCAGGCTGTGACTCACTTTGCCACTGTGCCAAGGCCACAGCATCTGCCTTGGCATCTAAAATAGGATGGCTTTTGAATGGATTTCGGGCTCTTCACTTACAGGCTGTACTGGAGGCATCATTTTTATTCCAGGGCTTGCATTTTGGCCTGCAAAGATCATCAGGTGCCCACGGACTTGCTTTCTGCAGATGCAGGCAAGTGCCCAGCCTCAGCATAGAGGTACTTTGCCTCTCCCCGTGCTTTTTGTTATGACCCAAAGGCATTTCCAAATCAAGATGAGGATTCCAGGAGCACCCAGCCATCAGGTCTGTGTCATATGGACCCTACTCAGTTGGAGGTTTGCTCCCAGGACCCTCCAGATCTCATGTGGATGCCCTCAATGCAATCACCCCAGCTCCAGAGGTGGGTCAGGGCTCAGACCTTGGGGAGCTGGACCCAGTCAGCATGAAGATTTTCTGCAGAGCCACCCAACAACAGCTGCTCTCTGCAATGCGTTTGGGGCTGGTTTCAAATACTGCTAGAAATATATTTGAAGGAATTTGCAGCTATGTATGCGCAACGTAGAGGCTCCCATCATCCACCATCAAAATATCATCTCTGATGGTCCAGGGTTTAATTAGGAAACGCTGCCGGACCTGTCTCCTCTGCAAAGTAATTAAAAAACCTTTGGGGTATTGGATATGATGGGGCTCATTTTTGCCTGAGCAGATGAAATTCCCCAGGATGAGGCATCTCTTCTCACCCAACTGAGCTGCTTGCTGCTTGCAAAGAGCTCTGAAAGCCTTCAAAAAAACGAAGGCCTGACCTCAAGCTGGCTGAAATCAAGGAAGGGACTCAGGGCTCGGATGTTTTAGCCAAAAACCGCCTTTCGCTGGGATTACAGAGACGGTAAACTGTCTCACTGCTGATGTTTCTCCTTTGACCGCTGCAGTTTTCTGGCTAATGCGATTAATTAGGATTTGGCATCGCATCTTTCTCGCCACCTGCTTCACGTCCTGCCACGATCCGGTCGTAGACGGGATAACTGGAGCTAAATCCTCCACTTGTGCATTGGCAACACAGGCTAAAAAATCTGCGTTGGGTTTTAGCCTGCCTGGAGCCCAGTGCCTCGTGCAGGACGACCGCACGTCTTGCACAAAGGCATCCAGCCCTCGTTTCAAGATGCTTCAAGTGGTGGCTAATCCATCACTTTCCCTTCTCATTTACTCCATTGGTTAATCACCCTCTTCATCCCGACTCTGTGCTTTATTTTTAACCGGTGTGTGTGCCGAAGCTCTGTTTTCTTTTTCTCGCTGCATACCACGGCATTCCCCTCCAAAGATGAAAGTCAGAGGCGTTTCTGCATTATCCCGGTCACTTCCATCCATGGGATGCGGTTGTTTCTTTGAGGTGCATTTTCCCCTTCATGTCCCTAATGGTTCAGTAACCCGTTTCAAACACCGAAGCATTCTGCTCAAGTGGAAGCAGTCGCCTGCTTGCTCTTTTCAGATGTCAGCTTGGCAAGACCAAATCCCAATATTTCCTGCGTGGGCTCGGCTGGATCGAATCACCGAGTGGTGCAATAAAACAAACGCATCGCGCGCAACGCAAAACAGGAGAAACTGTCCCTCTTTGGGGCGAACGTCTCTATCGGCTTACCCCTTCCCTGAGAAAAGCTGACATTTGGTTTAAGGTAGAACACATTCCTGACACACGGGACCATGATCCGTTACAAAAGGGAGCCCGCTTCCTGGATTTAGGCTAAGGGACAGGGTTCAGGCAGGGGGCAAGCTATATATGTGTCAAAATGAGCAATGTCTTTTTGGGTCACATATACTTTTGACTTCAACACTGCTTTATGTAGGCTGTAAAATTAATAGGTGGGAACTAGATTTATTTGTCCCCCTGGCCTGGTAGTTGCTTGTTAGGTTAAACTCACTGATTTCCTGGTACAAAAGTGCTTGTTAAAATAATCTCCCTGAAAATATTCCTCGGGGACTACTTTATCTTCCGAAATCAAAAATTCCTAAATAATGAAATGTGCGAGATGTGACAGACGGACTTGAGCAAAACAAAACAAATCCCCCAGAAAAGAAGAGTTCATTCCCACAAACACAGTCTGGGGACTTCAACTTGTTTCTGGTGTTTTGTAACAAATGCCAGCGTCCGTGCTCCACGCAGAAACGCTCTCATGCAGGACTCACCTGTTTCTCTTTTGTCCACGGGGCCTCATTCTGCCCTCCTCATTGACCCACGTTTCTTCGTAGTGTAATTCCCACCAGGTTTACTTGGTTTGGATCTCTCCTCAGTCACACAACTTCTTAACTAACCCACCAGTACTGTCCCAGACAGTCAGTGAGACCTGTGTGCTCGACAGCCCCTTTTCTCTGTGCTGTCAGAGGGGCTGTCCCCAAAACTTCATTCATCCACATTCCTCACACCGTCAGTAGGGACCCTGAAGCCATTCATGTGCTTATGTCTGCTGCTCAATTACAGATCTCACCCCACAAATGAAGGCTCCAGCCCTATGTTTCCTTATCTCCCCCAGTATCCTACCAGCCCCATCCTCAAAGCCTTCACCTACCTCCCCCTTCATCTACCTACATCCTCTGTAGCCATATTTTTCTCCCACATGCCACAAATGCCCCCCAGCCTGAACTGAACCTCCACTTTTTGTTATCAAAGACACCCTGTGGCATCTACCCCAATCTCTGTCCATCCTGCATTTTTGGCTCTGTCCCCATGTCCTGAGCCAGACATGGGGAGCTGCAGAACAAGGATCTGAGTTAGCATCTCTATATGGCTCTATGCAGTGCAGACTCTTCCCCACTTCTAACCTCTCTGGACCTTCTTGGGGTTATTTCAATTCCTCCTTTTTTTGTTTGTTTGCTTTTTCTTAGCATCTGAAGTCTCTGATGGGGAGAGAGCTCTAACATCAGGTGTCAGGAGGATGGGACCAGACTCTTTTTGGTTGTGCCCAGTGGCAGGACAAGGGGGACTGGTCACAAATTGGAACATAGGAGGTTCAACCTAAGCATAAGGAAAAACTTCTGTACTGGGAGGGTGACAGAGCCCTGGACCAGGCAGAGCGGTGTGGAGTCTCCTTCTTTGGAGACATTCAAACCCCCGGACGTGTTCCTGTGTGATCTTCTCTGGGTGACCCTGCTTTAGCAGAGGGGATGGACTGGATGATCTCCAGAGGTCCCTTTCAAAACCCCCCCATGCTGTGATTCACTCTGTGCTTTCTGCTACGGCTGAGGCTGCACAAGCTCATCACACTGCAGAACTGTGCTGGTGCCTCCAGCCCCTCTCTCCTCCTCCTCCTTGCTGCAGCTCTGCCCATGCTGTCAGTCTGCTGTGGGGACAGCCCCTCCCCACCACCCCCTCCAGGTGTGGGTACTTGACTGCAACCAAATACTCTCTCCAGTAAAAGGTGGTGGAGAGATTTCATTATGGGGCTGGAGCTGTGGTGCTGGGGGACCAGTTTGAACAATGGTCCCATTGTGTGGCTGCTGGAAGAAGCAGCCTGGAGTGCTGGAGGATGCTCGTGTGTGCCGGGAGCGCGTAGGTGAGAGTGGAAAGGGCATGTCCCTAATGTGACCGCGCGGAGAAGGGGAACGGGGCTCGTGGGTCCTCCAGGGACAGCCTGTCTTTACCTAATAACAGAGATTGAGGAGCTGGTTTGAGCTACCCAGACATTACATCAGCTCGGGGCCTCCCTCCCATTGGTCCCCTCGCCTCAGCCCCTCTAATTCGGCAGCATATCCTTACAGTCACCTCGGTGTCCTGACCCATGAATCACGGCTGTGTCATTCCTCAGAACCGGGGAAGGGCGAAACTCTTCAGGCATCTCTTCTGTTTGGTGAAATGAATGCTGCAGGCAGGAAACTTTATTTTTTGGGTGGGGAAGGGGGGGAAGGAGGGGGAGTTAGTGGGGTTTTTTTTCCCCTTGTTTTCTGGGAAAACAAACTTCCAAGCCTCTGCTCACCTGAGATTAGATCCAGCTGCACTAAACTGAGTGGGTGGTGAGGCCCTGGCCCAGGTTGCCCAGAGAAGCTGTGGGTGCCCCCTCCCTGGCAGTGCCCAAGGCCAGGTTGGCCGGGGCTTGGAGCAGCCTGGGCTGGTGGAGGTGTCCCTGCCCATGGGGGTTGGACTGGGGAGGCTGTGAGGTCCCTTCCAACCCAAACCACTCTATGTTTCTATGAAACAGGCTCAAACTACGTGCCACAAAAGCATAAGCCATGTCCCAAACAGCTCTTGCTCTACCCAGGTAGAAAAACAGCTTATCCTGCCCCTCCAGGCTAGAGATCAAACCTCTGAGAGATTCTTCCCTAGATTAAGGCATAATTTACAGCCCATATGCAAGTAAGCAAATAAACCAAGGGGTTGCCCCAGGGTCCTTCAGTGAGGAGAGCCATGATCTGAATCTTGTTCCAATGCTCTTGCCTTTCTTAGCAATGCGTTTCCTGATTGACAGAGATGATGGTGGCCCTCTAGATAGGATGTCAGTGGCCTTGGTGACTTCTTCATTGTCACCCAGAGAGCTGGTAGGATCCTCTTGAAGCCTAGGTCTCCACCATCCCTCCAAGGGGACAATTCCTATGATTTCTGGGCATCCCCTGCCCCCCAAACTGTGCTCTCAGATCCCATGATGCTGAAGGAGAGCCAGCTTCTCTGGTTCATGTGGATCAGTTTCTACCACTTCCATGGAAAAGGATTTGAAATTATTTCCTAAATGTGTTTTATAACGTTTGAAATGTGAAAGCTAAGAAAAAAGAACAAGTGAGAAAGCATAATCTTTCCATAAGGTCCTGTGGTTTGCGAAGAAGAGGGCTCACTTTGGTGTTAGATTGTTTTTTCCTGTTCTCTTCCCTCCCCATAAGAAATATCCTCTATTAAGAGTGAAACAAGGGTAGATATTCTAGGTATTGTCCAGAAACTCAGTGAGCATTCATCAGGCTTAGCTAATACTTGTCTTTACAAAAAAAAACCACCCCTAAACACTAACAAACCGAAACCCCAAACCTCTTCACCCCTGTATTTCAACACAAAGAAATAAGATCTGTGTCTATCTTGGTGCTGAGGAATGGCAAATTTGGGCTGGTTAGCTCAGATTTGATGCGGTGCATGAGTCCGTTGAACTGAAACCCTGACTCTGATTTTTCTGCTCAGTTCATCTCGGTCCTTCTCCATCCGCGCTGGCCTAGCTCTGGCTGACCATTAGGGAAGATCTGCCTGTGGTGCAATAAAGCAACATCTGTTTACATCAACAGTGTCTCCAGCTCCAAACAACTCCTGATTATTTTCACATTCCTGATATAGATAGAGCAGCTCGGAAGCTTTGGTCTAAAGGTTCCCAGAACGTCTTCCTCAAAGGACATCATTTGGAGGTAATTGTAGGGCTGTTGTTGTAAACAGTCTCTCCGAAAGCTCCCAACAAAGCGAGCGGCCCTTATTGAAAACACTCCACCCAGGCAGCGCTGTTTGTCAGTGATGAGCTGCAGGGATGCTGCATCCCTGGCCCTTCTCTCATCTTCAGCGGTCACGAACCAGGCTGCTTGGAAGGATCTGTTTGAATCAGGAGGAGGGGGGGAAATCCAAGAGAACCAAAAAAAAAAAAGAAAAAAAAATCACGCCAGGAGTGCAGCCTGTTCCATTTATCCCACTTTCCCTTGCTAATGAGGGTGATCTGTGCAAAACATGAGGCCCCAGAAGGGGCTGATATCGTGGCTTGGAGGCCAGCTCTTAGGAGGACTGAGCTTTCATCGCGGTGTGGGTTAAGGAAGGACATGTATCAGGAGAGCAGCCACTGCAGGCAATGTTTTGAGAGAGAAGAGCACCTTCGGAGCTCATCTCCTGTTATAGGATGGGATGATGTGCCCTAAAAATAAGGATCTAGAGCAAATAGGTTTATAACTTCAATACCTCTGGTAGGCGTCCGTGTTAGCCTGGAGGACTCAAAGCCCTGGCAATTATAAGTGCTTTTAAGGATCTGTCCTAAAACCAGCCAGCAGCTGGATCACACCAGTGAACTTGTCCCATGGACCAGCAATAAAGGAGGGGAGTAACCCACCCAGAGTTGCCAACTTTTCTGATTTTTATTGGACACGTTGCGGTTGTCAATGTTCTTTCCATAAAATCCCAGCTGCTGGGTTCAGGAGATTGCGTGAAGAACCTCAGGTTTTGCTCAGCTTCAAAAGATGAAACAAAAAAAAGCTTTGACCCCTTGTGATTGTAACACAAAGCTTAGAAATACGAAATTAAAAGCATTCTGCGAGCTCAAAAGCTGGCAGATAAATAAAAAAGGACCCAAACCTAGTGATTCTGGAAGATAATCTCAGGATTTGCAAGCCAGCCTTACAGTTTTTGGAGGCCAGAATCCTGCTAGATTGACGTGTGGGTTAGCAATTCAAGATCCCTGGGTGGGGATACTTGAGGTTTAGGCAGAAAATCATAAGCAATGGAATGACAACATCTGCGGAAGTTACCACCTGTGAGCTGAACAACTGGAACCAGTCATGTGCTGCTCTTCCCTGCTTCAACCAAAGAGCAAAGCACTTTTTATTAAACCCTCATGAGAAGGGCAAAGGCTGTGGAGTGGACAGAAGCAACATGAAGATGCTTTAAGATTTTTCTTTTGGAGATTTTTCTTCTTGAAGATTTTTTTAAACATTTTTAAAAGTCTTTTTAAAGATTTTGGTTTTAATTTTTTTAAAAGATTTTAATATAGTTAAGATTTCTTTTCATTTTCTTGGTGTTGGCTAGGAAGACACACGATGTCAGCACAGCTCTGCTGTCGAATCATAACTCATCACACTGAGAAGTGATCAGTCCTGAAAGAAACCTTGTGCTCCCAAATCTAAGCGAGAGTCTCAGTTGTTTTGAGACTGGAGACCACCAAATCTTGCATCATGCAGCACATCCAGGTACTGTGGCCGACTGGGGATCTCCTGAGGACGGAGAGATGGAGGACACCAGGTTTGTCCTCTACCCATCAATACTGTTCGGGTGTGCAGGGTGGTGGTCCCTGAAAACCTGCATCATCCTGGGTGGAGGAGGAGGAGGATGAGGAT
>NW_010187365.1:11674-12609 GCF_000695765.1 Mesitornis unicolor | reverse complement strand
GCAGGTGGCGCTCCTCCCCTGACTAAATGCTGGCAATTAGCAAATTAACTTAATTAGGCAATGGTTGGGACTGAGGTTTCCTCTGCCAGCTCACCCTGTTGCTGCCTGCATGTGTGTGGGCCTCTTTGTTGTCCACCGAGCAGAAGACGGCCTCTTGCATTGAGCCACGGAGGGGGTGGCCATGGGCTCACAGGAAGGCATGAGGAGATGGGCCAAGGTCAAATCAAAGCGCGACGCCAAAGATGAGCCCTGTGGTACATTAATAGGTGGGAATCTGTAAAGGACAAGCAGCCAGAGGTCAGAGAGGGCTCGGGGTGCTGGCCAACTCATTGCTTTCACCCCAAGCAAAAGGAACTGCCTCAGTTTCCCCACTCACACCGCTGAGCTGTGGGAACATCCGGCCCTGGGGACGGTGGCTGAGGGGGATGTGTCCCCATGCGCTTGGAAAGGGCTGCACGCAGTCATCACTGCTCCTCTTCCTCCTTTGCTCACATTTTGAGGCAAGCTCTCTAATGGCTTTGCTCTTAATTAGGGTGAACTCTGAGTGCCCTGCTAGCACGCCCTTTCCTTTGTCAGCTAATTGGCCGGGCTTTCTGATCTATTATGTAAATAGTCTAAGTCTCTGCGGCACAGTGTCGTAATACAACGCATTCCTGGGAGCCTGGGCTTCTGTTTCATGGGATTGTGCTCCAGCCCGAGGCAAAAACAGCAGCAACAACAACAGAAAACCAAGCAAGCCTTTGGCTCGGTTTTCTGGAGGCTCCAGAAACCGGTTGCAGAAGAAAGTGTTCTGGGCAGCAGTTCAGGGCGTGCAGATGGGGAGAAGGGTGGGTGATGAGGCCAAGGACAGCGGGAAGAGTTGGTCTCCATCTGGAAGGCTTTGCTCACACCTCCCAGCTCAGTGCTCCTGGTCATCACCCCATGGGCACGTGTAG
>NW_010187365.1:0-11663 GCF_000695765.1 Mesitornis unicolor | reverse complement strand
GGAGCCTTGTCCTGTGTCACATTTCCAGGGAGGAAAGGAGCAGCTCTGCTCTTCTGCTGCGGGACGCTGAGCTGCTTAGCAGTGGAGAAGAGGCTTGGTTGTGTGAAGGCCTCCTCCTTCTTCACTGGAAGGGTTGTCAGGCATTGGAAAGGGCTGCCCAGGGCAGTGGTGGAGTCGCCTTCCCTAGAGGGATTTAAAAGATGGGGAGATGAGGTGCTGAGGGACATGGTTTAGTAGTGGACAGGTTATGGTTGGATTCGATGATCTTAGAGATGTTTTTCAACCTAATGATTCAATGATACCTTACAGCATTGTGTCAGTTTTTCGTCCCGTCCTGGGACCAGTAAAGTTCCTCACCAAGTCACAGGGTGCCTCATAGCATCACACATAGAAGCTATTGATTTTTAAGCAGAGCTATAGGCATTTAAGAAGCTGGGGAGTCCCTGTGGCCAAGCTCAGACCTGTCCACCCAGACAGACTAGTCAAAGGACTCTTCTTTCCATCCATCTTTTGGAGATGTTACCGCAGGAGAACACACCATTCAGTGCTAACAGACAGCAAGGGGCCAGTTGCTTCCTAAGAGACACCAACAGGCCAAGCTTTTATCAAAGCATACAATCATCACACTGAGCACCTCTATTTTGGGGTTAGAAATGGTCTAAACAGGTCTTCTGCAATGCACCATGTCCTGCAGACTGCGCTGCTTTCACAGGCAGCTCAGGAGGGGACCCAAATGGGCTTGCCAAGCAGAGTCTGACCTCACTGCCCATAATATCAGCCAGTATTTTCTAAGGGGAATATATAAAGGGAGAAAAAGGGAGAGAGAAAAACTTCAAAACTATAATTATTCCACAGACAAGGAGAGCTATAAAATAAATGAGCAAAGTCCCTGCTCCGATAAATCCACTTAGAAATCCAAACCCAGTAGCAACAGCGTAATTTATGTCCCATTGAAAGAGGTCCAGATGAAAATTGATGAAGTCTCTTATTTGTGTAATAAATCAGTTTCCATTAATGTAACCGATACGCATATTTATAAACACAGGCTGTACCCCAGGCTTGTTATTCAGGTTGCTGGGAGGGGGGCTGGGGAGAAAAGGGTGCGCTGAACCATGAAGTCCTTTCTGATAAATCCAGAAAGACAATCTGTGAAAAGATAGTGGACTCAATTTATGACACCTGAAAAAGAGCCAAGCGTGAGTAAATCTTCTGCTCTTGCAGAAATAAATCCCGTAAAGTCCTCTTCTTCGTTCGTGTCTCTGGAGGGGGCCGTAGAGCCAGTTAAAAATTCGAGATAATTTCCAGCAGTTGTTTGCTTTGACCACACCTCTGTGCTCCCAGTCCCATAAATCCCATTGCCCATCTTGACGCCTGTTGCACACCATGAACAGCTTCCCTGTCGCAGGTCTTGGTGGGAAGCTGCAAGGTGGTTTGGTTTTGGTGCTGGTCGTTGAATTCACAAGCTTGTCTTCACATGTGAGGTTGCGAAGGGCCACTCTGGTGGTCATGGGGCAGAAAGGGTTCAACACGATTTACTGCAGGGTGGTAAGACAGAGCGAAGGATGAACGGTTGTCACGTCTGTGCTTTGATTTGTGTTTCTGATTGAACTACAGCCGGTCAGGTTTGTTCAGAAGATGCAGAGTGCATCTTTGCTGTGAAAAGGGCTGTGATGCTGTGTGTTGAACTAAAGCCAGCCTGACCTGGAATGGCAGAGCCCAGCATCGAGCCGCAGAGATGCAGGACTATGGGATCATAGGAGGGCAAGGCTGCACCCAGGGGGTTGTGCTGGCACGATAAAAGGAATCATTACTCCAGCCATCCTCCCTGGCCTATGAGCAGAGAGCAAACCTTGCAATCTGGCATCTGAGTTCTTAGAGGAGTCCATGGGCTTGAACCTCCCTGACTTTGGTTTGCATCCGTGCAAACCGCAGCAGGCATGGAGTGGGCACATCACCCATACCTGGTCTTGCAGGAAACCTCTGGTGAGAAGGCAGCAGCTCAGGCTGGAGGCTTGTCCCTTGGTAGAGTTCATGAGCTAAATGCACAAGGTTAAGTCTTTATCAATAAATGAAACAGATAAAATAATAATAAAATGACATTGGCTCACCTAGGCACTTGGTTGTTGGCACAGTGTCCAGTTTTGTCTCTAGCAGTCAACAGTCTCCTAAAAATAATGTCTAGGCACCTTTCAAAGGATAGCAGAGGCTGTTCTCAGTGCTCTGGTGGGAGATGTCCATGACAGTGATGTTGGATGATCCTTAAGATCCCTTCCAACCCAAACCATTCTATGATCCTATGGGATTTAAGGTCTTTAAAATGAAAAACCAAAAGGAAAACTACCAAAATCATGCCACGTGTTTACACAGCATCCAGGCACGATGGGACCATCATTTAGGCTGGGCCCTGGGGATATTGCTATAATTCCATGTTTTGGAGTATTTTTTGGCCTTGCCAGCACAGGGCACTCTGGGAAATGACCCCATTCTGCTCAGTTTGCCTGTGCCTCCCCTGTCTTGGCAGCGGGATCTCTGCTGTGTACACAGGAGCGTGGGGCAGGATCCAGGAACAGCTGCGGGTTCGTAAATCTTTCTGCTCCCATAGGTGTGCAGGGAACCTTACCTCACCTGTTCATGTGCTAATTAAAAAATCAGTGTAGCTCATCAGCACAGGCAGGGCTCAAACAGCTTGTTTACAAAATCGTATCATTTGCAGGCAAAAACGGCACATTTTTTTTTCCTCTTTCACGCTATACATATTCCAAAGCCTTTTTTTCTTTCCTCGTCTTTGTGCAGAGCTTGCTGACACGAACACCGATGGTTTGACTGACAGCACCGTTTATGCTGTGTCTCAAGGGATGCCCCATGTCTGGAAACGGTGGCAGTTTCATCCTGCGTGATGCAAAGTATTGGCTTGCAAGGCCTCATCTTTCTCTCCAGAGACAAAAGACGAAAATGAAGAGCCTGTTATGATTTTATTTTCCTCTCTATTTAGCTATCAATGGGCCACCAAACCAATGGTGCATTAAATCTGGCCTCTCCAGGCTACTGTGAGCTTTAAGAATCCAGTTCTTCTTGCTGGGGACCCCAGCTTGGTGTTTTCTTCCCCCAAAGTCTGTGACATGACTCATCCAGCAGCATGAGGCATGGGAGCTGCAGAACAGCATTGCATCAGACCGTGCAGAAGGATAAATGACAGGATCCCCATGAAATTCAGCAGCTGCTCAAACCTTCACAAACATGGGCACTTCTGGAAATCTCTGGATTTGCAGGTGTCCTGGTTTGAGCTAAATAAAACTGATTTTCTATTTAGTGATTTCACTTTCGAGCTCAGTCTCTTCTCAGTGGCTGAACTTGCTGAAACCAGCAGCGTGGTTTAACAACAGTGGGCACTACTACAAGTGATAGCGCTGGTATGATGTGGAAACATGGCAAGGCCACTGTCTCACCATGAGGGCCGTGTCTGCACCTACAGGAGGAGCAGACCCAAACCTGCCCAACCAGGGATTGCATCCCACACACGCCACACTCAGTGCAAAGCCCAGGGATCACCAGGGTCTGGACCCTCCCAGCTTGGACCCTTCCTTCCTTCTCCACCCCTGCAATGGCCCAAGGCCCAGCAGACCCTGCTGCTTCGCCTGCCTCTGATCCTGAGCCCTGTGTTCCTGCATCAGTTCCCACTGCTGCTGGCTCCACACTGGGACTTTTCCAGTGCTCCCAGAGCCTCTGGTGCTGTCATCGTCATTGGGGGAGGATTTTAGATTGGTTTTGTATCTATATTTGTACATAGCTACATATATTTCATTATTTTTCCTATTTACATCATTATCCTGTAGTTTAGGATTATGTTTCATTAAACCTGTTAGTTTTATTTTCCAACCTGTAAAGTCTCTCTCCCTTCTTCTCTTCTCTTTTCACTTCTGGGGAGGGGAGAGGGTCTAATAGAGAGCATCTGTCCAGGATTTAGTGGCCCGCTCAGCCCTAAACCATGACAGCAGGTACAGCAAAGTCCCATTACCCTAACCCTAACCCCCTGAACCAACCCACAGTGTTCAAACCCACCCCAGTTTATGGGAGCCCTGGATTGACTAGCTTCCACCACCAGCGATGGGTTTTGATAAGATCTGCTGGCCCTGTGTGGATGTCACAGTTGCTCCAGGACCTCTCAGTTAATATATGACTCAATGCAAGCAACTGAGTCAGGCCCTAGATGTTGTCTTCAAGAAGAAATCTTCCTGGATGTAGCTTACGGTGTCAACTTGTTCTCCATGATTATACTGGGGTCCTTAAGACATCATGCAGAAACATCTATAGATACCTGATTTAGGGCTCTTCAGTATGAAGACAAATCTACCCTCAAAGTTTGAGATCTACTCAACCACAGCTGCTTGTCTGAGGGCAGGGTGCTGGGGTCAGGTCCCAGTACTGCACAGTGCAAGATCATCTGCAGTGTCCACCACTGATAAACCTAATATGTCAAAATCAGTCCTGTTTTTGCTGGGATAGACTTATTTTTCCTAGTAGTAGAGGCTGAGAATTTGTTTTGGATTTATGCTGAGTGTTGATAGTGCATGGTGTTCACACTTGCCAAGGTTTGTTTTTCAGTCTTTTACCTGTAACTTGTGCTTATAGTTTCTTTTGGGGTTTTCTGGGGGAGTTTTCGGTGTGTTTTGGGTTTGTTTGTTTGTTTGTTTGTTTCCTTCTCTCTGCACAAGAGTTTTGGGGCATGGGGAAGTGAAAACTGTGTTTCTCTGGGACAGCTGACCCAGAACAAACAGACAGGGTCTTTTCTAAAACATAGGTAACAATTAATGGTAGGTGGGTGTCACTGTATATGAGGGAAAGATGTTAGTAATAATAAATGTTTAAAAATACTCTGCACTTTTGAAGTACCTCCAGCCTAAACAGACACTGAAGGCACATGGTGCTGCAAAGCGTCTGCAATTCATTCTGCTTTGCAAACAAGAAAATAGAGTTTCCAAAAGGTGAAGCAAACGCCTCCCCATCACGTCACACCTTGGCAAAGTTCAGGTCAGGACCCAAATTCCCTGACTGTGCCTTGTGCCTGAGCTGCAAGGCTGCTTGGAGCAGGGGTTGCCATTCATTAGGTGTTTGTACAGCACCCAGCTCTATTGGACCTGGACCTAGAGAAGAGCCTCTGGCTCTAGATTTAAAAAATAATCATGAAGCAACTCCCCTGGAGGGGTTAAGCAGAACAAGAAGCTCTTGCTGTGCTCTTCAGAGCCAGAGATCCCATCCATGGGGGCATGTGAACTTCATTCTGCCAACTGGCATCTCCAGACTGATTCCCTACCACTTGCTAAACGTAGCCTAAACCAGAGCACCTGTGCAACATTGGTTGGGACCGATCTTTCACATTATGCATATTTGAGACTGATCATTCATATTGCACAAGCACCTCACATGCCTGCATGCGGCGCACATCAAGCAGCTCCTGCCCCAGTTGCAGCAATAGCCCTACCTCCAGATGAGCAGTAATTATTGCTACTCTGCAAGATAAAGGAGGTAAAAGGCCTCAAATACCACTCCTTGCTGCACTCAGAGCTTCATGGTAACCTCAAGCTGGGGAAGGAACCAGTTGTGACTTCTGATTAACCCCATCCCATCTCTGTCTCCACACAGGACCACCCCTCTCCATAAAGGATGAAGTGAGATAATGCGGAAAGGTCCACGATGCATCAGCTTCCTGTGACACAGGGACGTTTTATCCCAGGACATCTTCACCACCGTAACTGCTTATACCAAAGCTGGGGCAACTCATGAGCTCCTCATTGGGCAGCTGTCACCGGAGTTCATTTCTCAGTGAAAAGCATATCCAAAAACGATTGGTATATTCTTTATCTTCCAGGTATTAGGGACACTTTAACCTTCCCAGAATGCCCTTTCCTTGCGTTTCTGAAAGACAGTACTTTAAACTTGTTGTAATCAAAGACAATAATCTGTTTTCTCTCTAAGGGGGAGAGAAATTTCTCTCAAATGAGGATTTGTCTTTGTTTCTTGTGACAATAAATACAGTGGAAATGGTCCCAGAAACCCCCCTTACTCTGCCCATAACTATTGGGACACCCAAGGTTGGGTGAGCAAGCCATGCAGTTACCCTGAACCACAAGTAGCACACCCAGCTCTCTCGCTCCCTCGCTCCTTTCCATGAGCCATCCCTCAATCTAGTGTGAGATCTAAAGCGAATTCCTGGGAGGTGAGGGAAGACGCATGTGTTGTGTCTGCATGCACGAGCACACAAGTTGACCTGCCTTTGGGTCTGCTCGGGTCTGACGCTGGGCAGGATCTCGGCGTGGGCACCCTGCCAGGGCGCTGATGAGATGCTGAGCTTGCCCAGGTGTGGAGCTATGGGGTTTGCTACCCCTTCTTCCTCCACATCTCCAGGGAGATGATGTTAAATGTGTTCTGCTTTATTCCAATCCTTCACTGCAATGGGTTATTTGTACAGGGCTCCTGAGGGCATTACTCCCCTTTTCTCCCCAAAATTATATGCCCATCTGCATAGCACATCAAGCACCTCTTCAGAAAAAATCACGAAGACTCAGTGCATAACTGAGTGTATGGCTATGCACGAGGGAGTTATGTGATGGCCGGTTCGTCCTCAGTGGAGATACAGCCCTTCTGTCCTTCCCTATGCAGAAGCAAAGTGTAAAGCATCAGTTCCACTAAATGGTGATGGAAGAAGTTTAAACTCCTTTATCTCCCTCATAAATCCTTGCCCATTACCCATAACTCCTGTTAGCCTGTGTGTAGCAAGAGGCCCCAGCTCTGTTGGATCCAAGAGGAGATATTCTACAAGATAACATCAAAGAGGGAATATTGCACGAAGAGTCTTATGAGGAGCAGCTGAGGGAACTGGGGGTGTTTAGCCCTGGGAAGAGCAGACTGACGGGGGACCTTATCCCCTCTGCAGCTCCTGAAAGAAGAGGGTAGCAAGGGGGAAGTTGATCTCCTCTTTCAGGAACAAGTGATAGGATGAGAGGAAATGGCCTCAAGTTGCACCAGGAGAGGGTTAGATTGGATATGAGGAAATATTTCTTCACAGAAAGGGTTATCAGGCACTGGAAGGGGCTGCCCAGAGAAGTGGTGGAGACATCAACCCTGGAGGTGTTCAAATAAAGTGTAGATGTGGCACTTAAGGATATGGTTTAGTGGCCATGGTGGTTTCGAGTTAACATGATGGTCTTAGAGGTCTTTCCCAGCTTTAATGATTGTGATTCTCACCTAGGAGATGCTGCAGAGTTTGACGTACACTTTACAACAGCAACTTGAAAACGCTCCATGGATTCCAGTGGCTGGGGGAGCACATTGAGAAACGCCTTTGGCCTCAGATGGAAATTCAGTTACAACTTGACTGGAGTTTAATCCTGACAGGTCGTCCTGCAGCACAGGGGATCATCTGCTGGTTTCCCCCAGGGGCAATAAAGTTCCTGTCTTTGTTACTGGACGCCGTACTTTGGTACACGAAAGGCGAACTGTGCTAAGACAACTGAGTAATCCTCTAAGGTGGGGGAGATTGATAGTGATGACTAAGATTTAAAATCATCCTACTTTGTACAGGAATTTCATCACCAAATCACTGCCTTTCCCAGCGAGCTTAAAATCCATACAGGATTGCGTGAAATGCTTTGATGAGGCGGTCTTAATTGTTTTTGGTAGTTCTGGATGCATTACCTTATATATAGGTTAAGCCTATTGCACATCGTAGTCATTACAATTAATTGGGACTGAAATCTGGCTCTTCTTTTTCACTTTCCCATAACTTTTTACAGACATAAGTCTCTTTGTGTTAAAATTTCCCTTACACTATCTCTCCAAAAGTGAATATGTTTTGTGAGAGGTGTGCTTAAATTTTAATAAAATGGTGCTAAACTTTTTAATGTAAACACATACAAAGAAATAAGAAGACAGAGAAGCTAATAAGGGAAAGAAATAACGGCGGGAGAAAAAGCCCATTTCTTTAGAGATCCCCTATTACAATTCTTGGACACATAAAAATTACAAATAGCTGAATCCATTCTTCACGCTTGTTTTGTAGATTTTTAAGGTCTTTAAGTTTCTTTGCCCTTTTTTTTTGGAAGGAATTGGCTCACTGGTTTAAAGCCATAGCACATTTCTGCTGACATCTGTCAGCTTTGAAAACAGGAAATTTTGCACCTGCGTCATAGCATTTCCTATGAACTTTTCTTGATCTGAGCTCTTACCATTGTTTGGGAGCTGGAATATTTTAAATATAAGTGGGAAGGCTTTTAAAGGCTTTAGATTTGTGTCCAGATATAGGTGTGCATGTGTTGTGGGGTTTGAATGAAATAGAAACCAGTGTCTTTCACCTTACAGTACAGCCTGAGACCTTTTCCCTTCTCCAACAGAACGCAGAGAAATGAAATTTCCTGTATAACTATAACCAGGAGGAAAAGAGCAAAGGCATGGCACTTGTTCACCAGAGGATTTTCCCACACAGCTCAAGCTTTTCTTTTGTATTCCATGGTTTTAATACCCTACAAGTTGAAACAACAATATTTCGTGGTGGAATACGGTCCGCATGCTGACCTAAATTTTGTTTTCGGTTCGCAAATGGTTTTCAACACCAAAGAATTAATTTGAGAACCAGCCAATGGGTGTCTGTGTGCAGGGGTAGCTATGCTGAGATAGCCCCAGGGTGTGAGACCCACTCAGGTGCAGGGTACCTATAGCCTGTTTTGGGAATGCTCCTTCATGGAAACAGTCAAATTCCCAAATGTGCCATGTCTAGACATTAATATCTGAGAATCTCACCCCCTAGATGGTCTACAACTCATAAAAAGAGGGCTTTTAAGTGACATGGGATCAGGCAAATACCAACTTGCTGTTCTGCTTCTCACAGCTTGCAGGTAGCCCAGCAATAACCTGGGCTCTTAATTATTGCATTTTAAAGGCTGTCATGTGAAAAGCCTTGGTATTGATTTAATCTCGTGTACTTTGAGAACAGGAGCAGGAAGGCTTGTTAACAACTTGCTGCAGACTGGGGAGGGGTGGCGGGTTGGGAACTGCTTCCATCTGGCCAAAAGTGCTAAAAAGAGAGGGTTTGGATGCTAATTCGTGGGGCTCAGAGTTCATGTGCAGACGCCGAAAAGCACATCCAAGGACACAGTCAGGGAGGTGTAAGGAGGAAGGCTGAGGTGGCTTTCATGAAAGCTGACTTTGTTTTAGGTCAACCGTCTTCATGATGGTAGATTTTAGGGGAGGCCAAAGAATAGCCCAAATGTTTATGATTTCCTGCAGCAATCTTCAAGAGCAGTTCGCACTGCAGGCAAATAACAAAGGTTCATGAAATGGAAAAGTTGAGAAATCAAACGCTCAGAAGTTAAGAAATGCAGAATTAAGAACGTAAATTTAACCTTAAAGCCACAGTATCCTCTTTACTCCTTAAGAGACTTTCATGTCATGTCTCTTAGATGACCAAGTAACAAAGCAGATACCTTTCACAACAAGGTAAATGCAAAAGAGACGTTTTCTACTGCATAACTTGTTAGCTTGTGTTGAAATGATTTAAAAATGTGTAGTTTTTCAAGAGATCAATGCCTTTTTCTACTCATTATTGACCATGTACTGAAAAAAAAGGTCAATTAAAGCTGCAGCAAAACATTGCTTCTAAGAGGACTTTAAATGTTCTGATGTGAAGCAACTGTCATCTCTTCGAGGAGATACTAACCCTGATTATTTGAGGATTTGGAGCCAGATTCTAACGTGGCAGTACTTTCTATCCACTTTGGAGGGATATAAATGGCTGCATCACAGAGATTTGGCTTTACAGTATATCAAGCGCAACACTAAACACCAGCGTTTCACAACCTTCTTCACCTCACCCATGTGCTGCTTCCCCTTGCTCCCTCCTGCCTTTCCTTCCCTCAGCCATCTGAAAGCCAGTGCTCGTTTGTTGCTGAGCTGGTTTTCAGTAAATCACTCACCACAACCATCTGATGGTCAGAACCAATTCCAAGGAGATGGCAGGGTCATGGGGGCAGAG
Organism: Mesitornis unicolor; assembly: GCF_000695765.1. Taxonomy (NCBI): domain Eukaryota; kingdom Metazoa; phylum Chordata; class Aves; order Mesitornithiformes; family Mesitornithidae; genus Mesitornis; species Mesitornis unicolor. Next base: position 1,639 of record NW_010187365.1, on the reverse strand, counting down.
GGAACAACTGCCCTTTTAGGCAGCTCCAGCTTAGAGCAGTCTCAGACAATGATGATATTTCACCTTTTATTTCTTTGGGTTGCGGTCAAGCCTGGAGGCACCAACTAAGGCCACTTCCCCACCACTCTCAGTGCATGAGATAGGAGATCAGAAGGTGCCAAAGAGCTACCCAAGGTTGAGAGGGAGCTCAGGAGCATAGGGATGATCTCCTGGCTCCCTGTCCTGCACCATACCAGCAAAGCTAGTAGGGACCAAGCTTTTATACACTCTTCCAACCAGAAGTGGGACTGTCCTGTTCAAGTCACCTCCACATGACATAGGAGGCATTTCAGATCCCTTGGAGAATGTGCTAAGAAAAGTGTGAGAGGCGGGGAGCAAAGGGGGCTGGTGTGTTGTCCTGGGAAAGGGACTGAACATGGTCAATGGGTCCTCAAGCAACACAATAGAATCACAGAATTGTTAAGGCTGGGAAAGACCTCTAAGATCATCAAGTCCAACCATCAACCCAACACCACCATGCCCACTAAACCATGCCCTGAAGTGCCACATCTACACGTTTCTTGAATGGCCCCAGGGCTGGCGACTCCACCACTTCTCTTGGCAGCCTGTTCCAGTGTTTGACCACCCTTTCATTAAAGAAATTTTTCCTAATATCCAATCTAACCCTCCCCTGGCATGACTTCAGGCCATGATGAAGCAAATTAACTGCTTTGGGGTGGCAACCCACTCCTGACCACGTCCCGGCAGCAAGCCATGGTTTACCATGAGCCAGGGTTGAGGCAGAGCAGCTCCACAGCCCTGGAGCATCCTCAGGCTTTGCTGCTTTGGCAGGTACCTGCAGAACAGCAACTTCCAGGGCTTCCAGAGCATGGATCAATGCTGTTGTGGAACTGCTTCAGAAGCCATAAAGCAGATCAGGGTACAGCCTGGCCCTGCATTAATTCTACCCCTGCTAATCCCAGATCTGGAAGAGCTGGGAATTGCAGTTCACAGACACAGGATCCACCTGGAGTGGGGCCAGCTGAAGGCTGGAGGATGTCCAGCTGCTTCAGCACAGAGGTAACAAACCCTTCTGAGAGCCTTAGCAAGAGCATGGTGGCCTCAGGCTTTTATAATCAGGATAGATCCAGGCCTGAGCAAGTCATTCTGCACTGCAAAGGGTGAACTGCAATGCATTTCATGGAAGTGGCCTCCCCAGAGGGGGCATCTTTCTGCAAGGCACATCATGTCCAGCACATCCCAGCAAGATTTAGCGGTTGATGGGGTGTTTCTATTGTTTCGGTTTGTTTTATTAATTAAAACACAGAGTATTGAAAAAAAAAAGAAAGAAAGAAAAGAAAAGAAGCAAGGAATCAATTTATTTTATTTTATTGTACTTTCTTATGGAACAATCTCCAGGGAAATAAGGGAGGTTACAAAAAGAGAGAAACAATATCCATGCAGAGACTGTGGGTTCCTGTAAATGAACTTTGTAAGGAGGGGAACAGAAAGAAGAAAGAGGATGAAACTCCTGATAAATGAGTGCTGGACTTGTGAATGCCAGAAATGCACCACAGGGTGTTTCTTACTGGACCTCCTTTGTGGGGAAACAGATGCACTCACTCAGACCAGGTAGATTATATATATAATATATATAATC
>NW_010187364.1:64397-86628 GCF_000695765.1 Mesitornis unicolor | reverse complement strand
CGGTCTGGGATTCTGTGATTCTGTGATATTGCTGCCATCAGCAAGAGCTATAGCTAAACCACAAGAAAGAAAATAAATTGCATTAAAAGCAATCAATCAAATGTAAAATCAAATTAAGAAATCATATTACTCTCGTGTTGCCAAATATAGCTTGTCAAGCACAGAAAGTTCTAATGCATAAGTCAGTGCTGAAACCAGCTGTGATTCCTACAACACTGAGATCCAGGAGGGATGGGAGAAGAACATCCCAGTCATCTGCAGTTGCCCGAAAAAAAGGTTAAGCCAGGAGGAGTCAGGGATGTCCAAATACCAGGGCTAATCCAATTCTCCCATTTGAAATTTGAAGATAATATTCTGGTAACATGCTATTCAGCTTTGTTTCTTCTCTCTAACTAAAGAGAGATTTTCAAAGCAGAAGCGACTATTCAGCTTTGTTTCTCACTGGCAATTTTGTGTTTTGCATCTCTTTAGTCACACAAACTTAACATATCAATATAAAATAAAGTTAATGTTTTGATGCTATTCTTGCCATTCTTTATTGAATATTTGGAAATAAGCATTCAGGAGTTAAAATCAACCGGTATTTAGCAATTGTGTGACTGCCTAAGAAAGAGGTTTCTCATTAGCTCAAAATAAATACTTCTGCCAAATAACTGCTAGTCAATGTTCCCATGAAAAAGTTGCTGCAGGGAATAATCTGAATGAGCAGATCCACCCTACAGAATATCCCACAGTTTGAGTCCATGTCAGAGAGTAGCAGCTGCTTTCTCAAAATAGCTAAAACCACGCTCTGGCACTGCTGTTTCTTCCAAACATTTCTGTGATTTTTGCCTACCTTTGATCTGAGTGATGGAATACTTTTCAGTGAAGCTGTTGCAGTAAATTTCAGCATCTTCTTGTTTGTCTTTAAAATGTGGAATCTTTAAAATAGACACACAAATACACACACACACACAGAGTTACTTTCCAGTAAGACCTTTCAAAGCCAACTTTTTTGTTTGCTTCTTTGGGGGATATTTTTAATCCCAACCACTAATAAAACAGGCAACAGATTTTTAGTAGGTTTTATCAAAGTAGGAATAAAAGGGCTGCAGAATTATCTGTGAAATATCATAATTCATTTCTGAGACAATTACCAAAAAATTGCCAGGCATCCAGGTAATTTCAGATTCCCTAAATACATACAGATGGTCATCTCTGAGCTACTGCACTTTGAATTTCAAGGAAAACTGCCTCGATTTTCCCCCCAGCTGCTGCTCTGCTCACAGAATATGTTACATATCGGATTTCAGATGCATCTTTATTTAATAAAATGACACAGACAGTCCAATTCAGCAAAGTTCTGCACTTAATGGCCACTTAAGGTACACAGTGCTTTACACAAAGTGATCAGGTGTATGTAAAGTTATTCCCACAGTAAAAACAGTCTCTGCAATTTGAAAAATGTACAGAGATGAAGAATTTTTCACTTCACAGCCAAAAGAAGACCATTATATCACCAGTCGTATCAGTCCCGTATTTTTATATTGGGCTATAAATGAGGAACAAAACGTAGAACCAGAGTCACACTTCCCCAGATACCTCCAGGATTTGGAGGGGCCCTAACAGACGCTGAACAGGGAAAGGAAAAACCATCACCTGAACAGAAATGGGGAGTGCAGAGCCAGACTTCTGTGGCAGCACAATTCTAAGGAGCACATTCAAAGGTGTGAAAACGCCACAGACTTTGGGGGTAATGTTCAGACTTATGATGCTGATGCTAAAAGGACATTTAAAAGAGATGTGTTAAAACCAGGAGACTGCAGACCTCAAACGTGAGGGGATCACATTGTTCAGTAGGAAACTCCTCCACTGCAATGCTTCCTAACAAAATCTTGATAAGCTAAACAGGCCACAGTCAATATGAGGTCATCTGACTGCATCAACTGTTGAGAGGAACAGTAATACCATAATGAAGTTTAAACAATTTAGATAATTGAGTCATCTGCCATGACTGACTTCTCTTGATCTTCCACAAAATCTGGAGGAAGATCTCAAAGTTCAAAATACACTTAGTCTCAAAATATTAATCTATTTCGTTAAAGCAACACTACAAATGGATGTTTTCTTTGAGAAGGCAGACAGTTATAATTCAGCTTTTCTTTGTCTCCTGTAAAAGCAAGATACCATGGACCAGGCAGAGCAACTCCAGCCTTTGTGCAGTCGCTTGTATTTGTAGACCAGGCTCTCTCAATTCATATGAGAGGATCTGCTTTTAATGAGCGGTGCGTTCTGGTGTCTTCCATCAGTGTTAATGCACACAAGCCCCTGGAAAAAGTAGATCATGTCCTGCTGCAGTTTATACCTTGTCCTTCACACCCCTAAGACAAGAATAGGAATGTTCGGTGGTAAGTGGCTAAATTCATTAGTGGTTACAAAATATGATGTGATCCTCAACTGGAAAGCTCTGTGCAACTGCAAAATAATGTATCATTTGCTTTGGCAATACTACCTCTATTTTTAATCTGGCAGTGAATAATTGGCAATTGCCTGCCAAAGATAGACAGCCAAAAATAATAGTCACCAGTGCCAAAAGAAAACTAGTGCAGAAGAACTCATTATTTAATCACAGTAACTATTTTCATTTAATGGATCAAATATTTAAATAAAGAATATTTAAATAAAGTCTATTTAAATAAAGTCTATCTAAATAAAGTGTATGTGGAGACAAACATGAAAGCATCCATGACATGAGCTTTGCTAGTAATGAAATAGTTGTGAGGAATCACAAACATTCTACTGTGTTTGCTGAGCTGCAATCATACTTAATTTGCTCCACTCATGTTTACCACCCCATCGCACTGTAAAAAAAGGCTGGGCAACTGCACAAAACTGAGGATGCATGCTCTTTTCCCCAGCTTTTTCTGAGCTTAGTTTAGGCTGATGAAACATTCAGTCACTTCACTTCGTCTTTAACTGTCATGAATTTATGTTTAAAACACTCATTTGTCATCTAATTATGCCATCTATAATTTCCTCGTCTTTTATGAGGAATCGCTTTAAAAACTGAAATAATCCATTTGCACCTTGAATTGCTATGAAAGATTAACATTGTCAAGGAAAAAAACCAAAAAAGTTCAGAAGATAGACTAGTTTAGAACTGTCTGCTTAGGATTATACAGAAATCCAATCAGTTACACTCTCTGCTCAGACTGAACCTGCACCAAGCTTCCCAATAACTTCCCAAGAAGGTTTTATTTAATCAAGAACAAGTTCCATGGAGCCCCAAAGGTCACAGTTTAGAAGGATTACCTGACCTAAACTTTGTATAAAGCAGATGGCTCTGCTTTCTGGCAATTAGTAAGCAGGAACTGTGGTATCTGGTTATATCTTCTGTTTCTCTGTTTATACGAAGTTATGTGAAACTGGAACCTCTTTGAAAGTCAAGCTGTGTGGAAATCATTTAAGACTGTTTCATTTCTAATTATAGGCTTGATATAGCCATTTTCATGCAAGAGCAGGATCAATGCAGAGACTGTCAAACTTCTGACATCCATCCAATGGTAAGTGGTCCAAATATTTCAAAGGCTATCAGTAAGATAACCTGTCTTGGAGAACAGGAATCTCACTTTGAAGAAAATATAAACCTTAGCTATAAAGTTTAAGTCAATCTGAGTGTGCACCTGGGCCTGTCTTCAAGGCAGCTTCAGAGTGGCAGCAGGGGTTCTTAACTGATGCTGTTTTCTCTAAAGTTGCATATTTATTACCAAAAACAGAGCTTGAAGATATTCTTATATTCCTTGACATTTCCAATTCACCCACATATGTATATGCTTTCCATCACCCATTGGGATAACTAAAATGGGAAATGAAGTTGAATTTTTAAGCTAACTGTCTCTGCGCTGTGTTCTCGCATAAATGCAAGGTAGACTGGTTTGCCAGAGCAATTACATACAGAAACTGACTCTTTTTTTCCCCTGAATGTCAGACCATAGGACATACATGTGTGGTCAGCTGTACATAGCGACATGTAGCTCTGCCACAACTGGGATAAGTCCTCTTGACTCCAAATGAATGAAACCACGCTGGAATGTCACTAGGGCTGAACTAATGTTATCTGGACATTCTGTGCGTTTTGTTAGTTCAGGCTCAGCAGTAAGCAAATTTAACAGTGCTGTGTTAACGTAGCAAGCCAGCTTCCATATCAGCTAGTTTAAACTAGAGAGCTTCAAAGTGGGGGGGAAGAAGCATACAGCTGCCCTCAGCTGACGATGCAAGCATGTCCTTAAGTAAACTGTCAGCACTCTAAGCACTGCATCTTCCACTCCTCATTTCTCTGCTTCTCATAGCCTGCTACACTTTGATGAAATTTAGGAATCAACAAGACTGTGCTATGCACAGTGGAAGGTCTTCTTTGGAACAGAGAAAAGTGTCTCTGTGTTTTCTTATTGCAAATCTTAGTTTTTCCCTCCAGAATAAAACAAAAGACAAAAAAGTATCAACTACAATTTAGTGAGAGCTATGTATGGAGTAACTGGGAGGCTTTAGAAATCTGAATTGCTTTTACTCACAGGTCTAGAACATACTTTATGTAGGATTTGGATCTTTTAAAGCAATCTGTTATGTTTCAAAAACTAAAGAGAAAAATACTTTAGAACTCGATTGCTGATTTGAAATACGCTCTTCTATCATTGTATGCTTTTAAATGGATTTCAGGAAAGAAGGTGCAATGCAGACAAATTGACTTCTATAAAAAAGTCAAATACACACCTAAAAATGAACATCAAACATACAATTTAAGTCTGAAAGATATTCTTAGAAGCAGTTCTACATCTGCAGAACTGCTACCGTCATACAGGAAAACTATTAGATGACTGCATTCCAGTGACATCTGAAATAATTCTAAGAAAATATATTAAAAATTCAACCCTAAAAATGTTTCTGCTGGACTAGCACTGTCCAAAATGGTGAGGAGTTTGTACAGCCCTAGACAAAGTGGTCTCCCAGTTTAAAGATGGAGACGTGCTAAGCAAAAATCTGAGTGGTTGAGAACTGGTGCGGCAGAAACAGTGACATCTGTCTGCCAACTGATGTGACGGGCCTAAAATTCAGAAATTCCAGATTAATAAAACCCTGACAAAAATAATTTTATAAACAACTAGCGATTAGCATTCTTATTGTCTCTTGGGGCCAGTTTCTGTTACCCTCATAGACATGCAGAAATATTTTCCTGTTCATGTAGTTTCACTCATTTTGCTTTATCTGATTATGAGTCCACTGGGAGCAGGAGTAGTCAGTGGGAAAACTTCTTCTGCAAAAGCAACGAGGAGCTCTTTGTCAGGCACTATGAGATAAGTCCGGCACCAAGTGAGCTCTTCCCAAGAGAATGTCTCTTCCCTTAGAGACTGTTGACTATAGATGTCATTAGGATACACAGATGAAGTATAGAGTGCCTTGTATTGCCTCACAATACATTGCAAGAAAGCCACCAACAGTAAAAAAGATATTATGAGCAGAAAAGGTCCAGGACAATTTGGGGACATACAAAGAATGTAAGCACTTCTACAGTTTAATCAGTAAAATGTATTTCTAACAAATACTAAAGACAGAATACATCTTAGAAGTGTGCAGATGGAATAAAGATGAATGTGGTAACCCTGTGGGCACAATCCATATGAGAAATAAGACTAAAATGGCTAGTGCTGATTATGATTTTCACCTAAGTTTCTTGCAAAGTCTAGCAAAGTTCCAAATTAAGCCTAGAATTTTAGTTCTGGCCTTCCTGTATTTCCATGTGTTACTTCCACATCATCACAGAAGACTTGGACCTACAGATATAACTGAAATTGGTTGAGTTACTCTAGTTTAACAAGTTACAATCTGAAGTTGAGTCACAGCAGTAAGTCAAGCCTGTTCTTAATCCACAGCCTGTGCAAAGAAAAACGCCTTTTAAGAGTACATTTTATGATCATTTAATCTAACATGGTCTGTTTCACAACTGAGAGTTGGCTAAGAGCACAAGTGCAGAGGAATTACTTGGACCAACCTGTTGGCAGTACCCTGTTAAAACACAGTAAAGGAAGCACTTTCCACTTTCTGACCAGAAGCTGAGTCAATATGAATCTTGCTTAATTTTCACCAGATCGGCTGATCTCATTTATAATTGGGCAGGTTAGATTATTTTCTCATCCATTTCACATATGCAAATCTCTCATTCATAGCAGTTTCTCCTGTATTAGAACATGCAAGCTTTCCTAATGCCCTGTGTGTAATGGATTCCATCGCTTTCTGCTGGTTTAAGGAGTTCTGAACAAGAGGAAGGGTGAGATTTCCTTTGCAAAATGTGTAGCAACCAAGGTCCAAAAAACCCCCTCTATCACAATATTCCCAATTATCAGAAAACAGTATCACTGTTAAATAGGACATAAAAATACAGTCCTCCAATCCAAGTGTAGAACTAGTTAGTGAGGAAAAACTAAGTTGTGAGGTGAGAGAAAAAGAGAGAGAAAGATATAACATCTGCTAGGTTCAGAGGAACGAAAGCAGCGGTAATACTGCCCTGGTATCAGGTCTAAACGTGCAGTTCATCACCTTTGTATACACGGTCAGACACATGCACTCTGTCCCATTGCTTTACTCAGCCTGACACTCTCCTGCTTTTTTTTTTGACAACTGAGCTCTTTAAAGGAAGACTTTGTCAGATTTTGTAAAGTGCCTGAAGATGGAAACAGTGCTTTTGTGAGAACTATACGGGAGTGGGCCGTCTCTGACTGCACATCCAGTAATATTTGTAGGTACCTAAATGACTTTACACTCTTATCATCTGTGCCTTCTACAGCATGGAGTATAAACAGTGACTCTATAAATCACAAGTCTGCCAGCAGTTGAACACGAGTTCCTTCTTCTCTGAGCATTCTCTGCAGTTGTGTCCATCTAAGTCAGCAGTCTTAGTTGTATGATGATGATACTCAGGTGCTTACAGGCTCAGGAAGAAATTTTGAAAGAGGCTAAACAACTTTGGTAAGGGATTTAAAGGGGAAGGTCTAAAATGGAAATTGCAATCAAGACACAGTTGTGATCTGAATGCTTTCCTTCTTCCAACGCTTCTTTGCTGGGTGTTGAAGACAAAGCATGTGGATTACTTGGGCAACTTAGGTCTAAGTTAAGAACAGACAGACTGGCAGCTTCATGCACAGCTTGGATTGCGGAAGGTCACGTTGCTGAAAGTCGAAACACCTTGACTGAAGAAGAGATGAAAATTACAACATGCTCAAAACCAGAAAGAGCAATAAAAGCCAGAAGACATATGATTTCCAAGGGTTGCTGAAGGCTATATTTAAGTCTACCGCATAGAAACAAACAAAACATGCATCCTTAAACCTAAAGTTAAATCTTAATGGGAAGACCTAAATGAGAGTAATCAACTTCAGCGACAGTTCCATGACACACAGCAGGCCAGTATCTTGCCCTTCTACCTCTTAAAGTAAATCTGGTAAAAAATAATTTATAAAAAACTATCAAGATCAGGTCTATTTCAAGGATAAGTTTTCCCTTCTAAAAAGGACGGATACTTTTTTTACAGGATTTTGTTAATAAATAGTCTCTTTCAAACAATATTTGACATTTCCTTCGCTAAGTTTATGCACATGCTTGAATTAAAATCCTTTGAAGAACTGTACTATAACTCTGGAACAGATGAGAACATTTTAAAACCATTTTAGGATAAACTGTACTCTCCAACTTACATGGCACAGACAGAATGGAGTGCTCTTGTGGAATCTGTCCACCTGCGTGCTTAGTTTTGATGTTAAAATTCAACCTTTAGTAGTGTTTTCAACAGCTGTCTCCGAGTTCAAATGACCAACATGATCGAGTCTGGAAAGAAAAGAAACTCTCTGCTGGCACAGGCTTTACTCCATGTAATCAAAAACAAAATATCCAGAATCCTTGACATAGTTTCAATAATAAGTCTGCATTACTAAATCAGGTTAATAACTATTCCACTTAGACATGTTAAAACACATATTGTATTATTTTTACATAGAATAATTGACCTAAATGCTAAGATAAGATTTATACCCTATTAAATCAAAACGCTCTTGAGATTCAACTTTCCTATGCAGGATCGGAATAAGCACAACTAATACGTAAGAATAAGTGATAGCCAGCTCGTAGTTTGTAATTTTTCCAAGCTGTTTTCTTCCTCTTCTCCTAAGCCAAATTTTTATTGCATGAAATTAATGGACCCCAAAATGAAGACATCCCAGTTAGAAACAAACACTTCATGGCAATTTTAGAAACAAGTAAGATACTACTAACTTCCCAGCATAGTTTATGCAGAAATGTGGACGTTTACATTTTCTGTTTCAGTTTGACCTTCTCGCTCAGCATCAGTTTTCTTTTACTTTAGTTGTTTTATTATTACTAGGAACTACACATTGAGACTTCTGCATGTAGAGAATTCCCCCTCCTGAGCTGATTCTAATTAAGAAATGACATCACGCCTTACACAGTTTCTCTTTCCACGCTGAATGCAGTCACAAAAATGCACTCAAAGTAGAATAAGCTTTGAGGGAAATGTCAGCCAAAAGTTTCTCTTTATTGAGACTTCAGGCACCTTTCTTCATACCTAAAATGTGGATGCTAGTGGGTCGGGAAGCAAGAAGTCATTATTCCAACTATACTGTGGCCACTAGTCAGTCACTCTTAATAAATCCATAAGTGTCACCTCCCTAAGTGCTCTTTTTGACACTTAAAGATGGTCCAAATAATTTTGATGATCATCAGGTAATTCGGGTATCAAAATATATAGCAACTGAATCAACACCATTCCGTTTACCTATGACAGAAAAAGTTAAAACCATCTCTGTAAATTTATCTTAGAAGAGCAGGAGAGGCCACAAAACAGAGAAGGAAAACCCTGGAAAGAAAAATGAACTATTTTCGCTAGCCTCAAATCAGACAGATTTAAAAACTGTGATTTGTCCAATTAAGATAGTTTATTTTTGTAATTAATTTTCATGCACTTCTAGGTTCTGGCAAGGATAATCAAGCCAAGTGTCAAAAGACCTTGAAAATATTGTATATATTTCTTGATTGGGAACAAGACCTGAAAGAAAGATCACAGAGAAGGTTCCTCTCTTGAGATTTTTCTACCTAGCTCTGTAATTTCATAACAAGATTTTTCCACAGCATAAGAATTCAACTGGTCACAGGTTAGACAAGATTTAGAAGATTTTCCTGGTCTTTTGGTGCTTCTCCTAACCAAAGTTATTGTTCTGAGTTTCCTCAAATGTTCATGCAATTGAAATGTAACAGTAATATTTCCCGCTTTGCAAAACCAAATGCAATCAGGGTTAACTCATCGTAAATGAACAGAAAACAGGGACGAGAGCCAACAAAAAGTAATTAGAAATAAAAGAAAATATTAATTGAAAACTGTTGCAATATTCCAGGTGGGTTTTATATCTTATTTTAAAAAACTGTCATTAAAGTGCTAGTTAGCATCAGTGTAAGGAGCAGTGAAAGAGAACTAATTAAGAGAAAAAGCCTCAAAATACTTCTTTCCATATGAGTTTTCTTTTACCAACTCTTATCATAACATTGACTGAGCTCAAATTTCTGGAAACTGGAAACTATCTGACAGAACATAGCCTGAGGTGATACAAAAGCAGACTGAGAGGAAGGTGAGTATCACAACTCTATCCACACAAGCACATTTTTAAAAGGCAAGCAGTATCTTCCATTATTTAATGAACCTATTAATTTTGAAGAGATGGAGAATTATCCCTGATAGAACGAAATACAGCCAGTTACCTCTCCTACATATACTGGTTTTGCATGCAAGGAGCGAGACTTGTGCTGTTAGGCATCCCCACAATAAGGCTGCCTTCCCAAATTGTCTAGATCCAAAAGTAAAAAGGAATCAAAACTGAATTTCTCATTGGCCTTTGGGCAATTTAACAAGTAACTGTGCACCTAATGTTCACACACCGGTTATCACCTGCCCGATGTTAAAACGGTCTTCCTAGGAGTAAACCAATGCTGCACCAGCAACTGTACAGAATTTAGGAAATATTTATACACAGATTCAGCTCATAACATACAAAAAAAACCAGGGACAAAGAAAAGCAATGTAAAATGCCCATTAGCACAGCATGCTTCCTCGGCACCACTATCACTTTGCCCTGGGCTTATTTCAAGTACAGTATCTCTAGCAGAGAGAGAGAGTGCAAAAACTGCAAGGACATAATTGATCTGACAACACTCCTGCTACTTGTTTAAGTTTCTTTCCACTCCATCAGCAGAATCTGTACCAGTTCTCCTTCATGGCTTTACCTTTTGCCTGTCTAAATCCAGGCTCTCTAGCATTCTGCCTATAGCATTAGCACTAGTCACACAAGCCAGTCACACAGATGACAGAGATGCAGGCTTTCAAACACTGATTGATGATGCTCTCCCTAAGAAAGCAGAAACAAGTAATAAAGCTGACCTTAAGACATGATTTATGTGTGTTTGGCGATTCAGATACACAGTCAAACTGCAGACTGGCTAGAGAAACCGTCAGGAAGAGTGGATGTTGGTCATCTATCGGAAAACATTTTGCTCACAGAATTGCTTGGTCAGTTGAAGTCAAAATAGAATATGGACTAAATGCAGCATCAGAACTAGAAGGCAACTATTTTTTTAATTTTATTTTGTGCTTGTTAAAACTAAAAAGAACTTAAAATGTTTTCAACTTGGGGAAAAAAATTCAGTAAATAAGAGAAAAAGTCACAGAGACTCAAAAAGTACTGCTTCTGGTGAATTTTTAAGGAAAGGAATTTTAGAAGTGTGGGATTAAAACAATTTAATTCCTGTATTGGAATATCTTGCATGTTCCATTGGTAATTCACCAAACAAGATGGAAGAGGCCATAGTCTTTGTCTTTTCTCCATAAAGCAGAAACTTGGAGCTCACACAAGCGTAGGTAAATTCTCCAAAGACCCAGGCAAGGAAATAGTGGGATATCAACTGGTGCTCTTGGATTTGGAGGTGGTATCTATAGGCCACTGTGAAACACAGCCTGAAAACCAGAAATTTGTTTTTCTAGGTAAAATCATTCAAGAATCTGATGAAAAGCTTTAAACCTTAAGGGTTTTTTTGAGTAACAGAAGTCACAAAAAACATGCCACCTTTTTATACAAGGCTTGCCACCAGTGAACTCTGGTCAAGTGCTGAAACAAGTTTTCCAATTTATTTATTCCCATTCTGAATATACTCATTTGCTCACTTTCCCTGGCTACTGCAGCAAAGGAAGTTTTCCAGCAGCAATGGAATTATAAAGATTAATCAATACTGTATAACACCTGCAAATATCATAAATTGCTATTCAAAAAATAAGAATTCTGCCCAACACTTGGCTCTTGAAACATTACTTGGTGCTATCCAGAAGATCTGTACTGTCTGTGTTGCTGCGCAACCAAAAGAGCTTGTACTTCAGTAATAGCAAGCACATACTCTTCACAACTGAGCTCCTGATTCTGTGAGCAGAACTATTTAGCAAGAACTGTTTGACAAATAATGACTAAATCAGACAAAACTGAAAGTCCCTTAAGTGATTCGTGGAAAAGTAAGCTGTCAAATACATTGCCAAATTATGCATGTAGCGTGAGTACTGTTGTAGTACACTACCTCTGCACCACTTCTGCAATGCCCCTGACCGTATTTGCACCAATTTTAGCTTTTCAAGCCCTCCACTTCAAACACTTGTCATTATATGGCTGGCTTTGTCACTTAAATTCATAACTCTTCCTTGAAAAATAAGTAAAAATGACACATTCTTCCGTTACAGAATTGTTCTTTGCGGTGGATTCTTCTCCAATTTCCCATAAAGCAAGCAAGGATTACAGAATCACTCAGTGATCTGAGAATACTGTCAAAAGTCATCACAATAGCAAATGGGACTATGTGACACACGAGGGGACTGACAAAACATCTCAAACAGCCATTGGCACTTGATGTTGATTTTAAAAATTATAGACTCTGTAGAGAGATTTTAGTGTACGTAACATTTCTACCTCTCATACCTTACATATCCACACCTCAACTCTCTGTTACAGTTTTTGCTTTAGCAATTAAGAGGCCACAGAGGACTCCTCTGTTGTCTTTCTGAAAGAAAATTAAAGAAAAATAAAATCACTAGAGTAATGAAGTCACTTCAGCCATTTTACAGATACAACTCCTCATCTCCACCCTAGCAGCGGGCAAACTTGAATGGTAGGTTTATCTAGTCTTCTTTGGATAGAATAGATTTTTAGAGCACCCAGGAAGCCAGAACACAGTATCAATAGCAAGACCATCTACACAAAAACACAAAAATGTGGGGCAAAACTGGCTCTGCTCATCATTCTGTCTGCTTCGTAAACATGACCAGATCACTACAAAGATTTGTGCAGACTTCTCAGCACAAGAATTCCATTTAGTGTCCGGCAGACAAGGCTCTATCCATTTCAACAGCAGCAAAGTGTCCAACGAACACATGTGCAGGACCAAGAAGTCTGATGCATTTATATGGAATACAAAATGGCCTACGTGTTGGATTTGGTTTTGTATAACTCACTTTACTGTGTCATCAAATATGAAATCCTTATTTCTCACCTGTGAAATAGGTGTTTTCTGATCTCTCTCCAGAAAGAAACCCTGAGAATCATTTTCATGTGTAGAATGAATTACAAAGATCTAATCATGCCTTGATTTATGCATACATGTAAGACAAAGGATTACTTAAATCAGCTCTTTCATTCACCTATATTTTATTGTGCCCAGCAGAAATGGTATTTTCCCTATCTGAAGCTAGTGTCACACAAATGAGTTCTGGCTTAATTGAAAAACACAACCTATTTTTACTATGTTTAGATATGACACGTCTGCCTAATAATTGTTGTTGACTTTTAATTTTTCAGTGTAAGGTTTTTTAGCATTTCCCTGTTCTCAGCTGCATGTGAACCAGCCAAAGCTAGTCAGTCACAAATTCTGATGTGGTCATATATCCCAAGGCAGTGGTTTCTTATTTAGTTACACTCTGAACACAGTCCCAAATAATGTATATTCATGTCTATATTTTACTTGCTGGTTTTTTTCCTTCCCAACAATTCTTACCTGTGCAATCCCTTGGCTTTATGGTGGAGTTACTCCTGGGTTTTATTCTGACATAGCCAGAGGAGCATCAGGCTTACTGTATTTGCAATTAGCTGAAAGATTGTGCTAAAACCCCTTGGGAACCATTTCGATGGAAGTACAGTAAATGCATGACTGATCATTTTGGAGGAAGCACTGTGTTTTGGAGGAAGCACTGTAATAGTATCTCATGAGAGCAGTTCTCATTAATTGCAAGGTTTGTATGACTTGGATGTATTAAAGTTCTGAATTTATTGCCAGTTGCTGATATATGCAGCCTATACTTTGTGAAACACAAGACTATATGCATGTGCCAAAGACATTCCCCGTAATCATTTGCAAACTTAACAAATTTAGAACAAAGAGATGCTTCCTAATCAGAACCAGCAACCTGGTCATTAGCAGCACTAGTATACAGACAAGCAAATAATAAAAGCATAGGTGCATCTATCTATAAAAGCAGTAATACTGGTCAAAAAGCTTTAGTAAGATTTTTCAACTGTTTCACACCCTCCATTATTCTGGATTTCAGAATGCAGTCTGGGTGTTCTGCTCAGACAGAGGAAGCCCTTCCTAACAAAGTAGTTATCACCAGAAATGAGAGCTTGAAGGAGCTCTTCCTGGAAAGCAGTAATCATGGCTCACATTGCAACAACACTGCTCTGAGACATTCTGACAACATGGCAGGAAATAAACACTCGCTGGCCTGCAATTCAGAAAACTCTTAATGGAGCAGAAGATTACTATACAGGTCAGTGGGGTAATATTTCACCAGTAGTAAATTCACAGGTAGCATTAATGCTAGGAAACTCCTCACTAATACAGAGGATACTCACAATGCTGACAGGCTGCTCTATAAAGCCCATTCAGCCTCAGGCCTAACTGCAGGAATAAGTTTTTCAATGAGTGAAGAAGTTACACACAGAGAAGGCTACACCTTTCTGTTTTAGCAATATTCACCGGTTTGAAAAGAATAGAATAGAATAGAATCCACTTGGAAGGGACCTGCAATGACCATCTAGACCAACTGCCTGACCAATTCAGGGCTGGCCAAGTTAAAGCACGTTGTTATGGGCATTACCCAAATACCTCTTAAACATTGACAGGCTTGGGGCATCAAACACCTCTCTAAGAAGCCTGTTCCAGTGTTTGACGACCTGCTCAGTAAAGAAATGCTTCCTCAAGTCCAGTTTGAACCTCCTCTGGTGCAGCTTTAAACCACTCCCATGCATCCTGCCACTGGATACCAGAGAGAATTGTTTTCTACCATGTAGCTGCCTTCAACTCTTTCATCTCAACTGCCTGAAGAATGCAAAATAAAGGACAGATTCTTCTCATAATTCCTCTTTCCAACACGAGGGATTACAAAGATTAGTGATTAGGGTTGTGGCAAGATATGCACAAACAGCTCATGTGTGGCTCTGGTGGAGGGCCGCAGCCAACAGTAGTCATGCAATACTATCGGAAAAGATGAAATAGAAGGAAATAGTTTTGTAGCACAGACTGCACATCACTGTGCAGCTTCCTTTTGATATTTCCAAATTAATAACTTTCAACTTTTCTTCTGAAAGAGTTGTTTTATTTTTTTGTTCAATATATAGCCTGATGGAGCCAACCAAAAGTCCAAAATTTTCCGTACCCATCAGTTAAAAAAAAGGTTTGTTTTTCTAAAGCTTCCCTAATATTCATTCTATTGGCTATCACACATGAATCATTGCTAGATCTAAGTCAATCTATCCCCTAATCTCTGCAGATATGAAATTTAACTGAAATGACTGAAATTTAACTGACTACATTTAGGGTGTTCCCATCAGTTGTTTTTTATATATATATTTACAGTAATTTTTTTGTTACAATGCAGGGTTCTTAAAGGACTTCAATACCAGAATTAACATTTCATAGCAGGAGATGTAACAAACAAAGTGAATTAATTCTTCTCCTTCATAATAAAACATTTTTTTTCCCTCTTAAAGTAGCGTTAACAAAAGAGTTTTTCATTACAGGAAAATGAAAGAAAATGTAAATGAAATGTAGCACTTCAGGGTTTTCAGAGCATTTATGAGATCATGTAAGCATGTCTGGCACGTGTGTTTCTGACAGCATTTCTCCTAAGTGTACTTCACCAGTGTTTAGACAAGGTTAGTTAATATGGTACCTGACTAGTGCTGTTCAGTGGGTGAAAGGCTTTGTCCTATTAGCGTACGTGACTCAGCTATGACGTTTCTAAGAGCTTCCATGTCCTAGCAGTAACCTCACATTTGTTACCGGAGCTACAGTTTACAATCTCAGAAATACTACTGCACCCTAGGATTCTGGCTGCATTTAGATTTTGATGTAGAGACAAGAGGGTCTGTGCACAGGCTATGCATAGGCCTCAGGAGTAGAACGAAACTACAAAACTCCTTTCTTAAAATATCTTTGGGGAAAAGTGTTCTCAGTAGAGGGAAAACATTATTCTTTTAAAGGGAGCAGTTTCTCAGCCTCCTGCATTGCAAGTGTCCATGAAAAGGAAAGCAATTCTTTTGTAAAGAAATCACTCAAGTGCTTAATGTCAGGCCTTCTCAATCCCCAAAAATCAAACCACCACAAACACAGTGCTGTTTGACATGACAAATTCAATTAATGTCATTTACTGTGAATAATTTAAAAAATAACCACTGTTTAACTTACTGCAAACAGATTCATTTTCTATTAATCCTGGATAGACTTTTGTACTGCATGTTGATCATAGTGCCATTGCAAGACCTAGGGAAAAGAGCATGGGAGACCGAAGTGTGAGCGAACAGTAACACACAGCAAACCCTGTAGCTCATGGAACCGCACAACTGCTTTGTGTGAGCGCTACAAACTCCCATGAAAGCAAGCAGAAGTTCGTCAGTAACTCCAGCTATTCCAGGAGGAAGCCCCAGAATGTAAAGCACATATGATTCATATGCTATTAATAGGTGCTTGTTGCACTGCAAAAAGACTGCAACTCACCACATGGGTGCAATATTTATGATCAAGCTTCAAATCCTTTACTTCCCCTGAATTATTTCTACCTCAATATCTACAGCCTAACATATTCTCCACTACATCGGCTGTTTGGGTTTTTTTATTGTGCATTATTATGAACTCATGCTTTTCCATCATACAGCACTGCAAACTGAAAAATGCCTTTGTTTTACTAGGAGGTACATGAAGCATTTCTACAAGAGCAGTAAATACTTTGCACACATTTTTGATACATTTACAGTATATACCTCCAAACACACATTCCTCAGTAAGGTTGCAAAAAAAAACCAAAAACCTGAAAACAAACAAACAAAAAAACCCCCACAGAAAAACCCTGGCATTTTTCTTTGAAGGAAAAATGCATTTTCATTGTAGCAAGCAAAAATACATATGCTGATGTAGTAATATCCTTAGGGAAAAAAAAGTTATAACAAATATGCTTAATCTACGTCTACAGGAAAATGGAAAAAAAAAAAAGGCAGAAAAGCCTAGAATGCTCTGAATAACAGTGTGTTTGATCTGCGTGTAATGGGAGTACTTTACAACCTTCACACCACTAGTTCACGTTGATGGACAGGAAGCTTAGACTTTGAGTTGGTCCTGGAGGAATTTAGTTAACTAAATGCATCCCCTTGCCTTAGAGGTGGAAGCCACATCCTATACCACATATCTCTATGGCTTTCTTGCCCTGCTGTCAGTCATTTCAATATTTCTGTGCTTCAGAATGGCAAATTTGTCTCCATGGTACAGGATAGGAAAAAGAGTCAAACTTTTCTAAAAAAGATAAAATAAAATTTAAAAAAATCACCACAAAGGAACACAGAGGTAGACATTAATATTCACCTAGCTAGCTGTGAAATGGTCAGCCTACTTTTATAATAACCAGAGATGCTGTTTGGACAAATATTCCAGATGTGCGAATACCCTCCATGCTCAAAAGTCCCTGAGGTTTTCATTGGTGTGCCTTCTGAAGTCCTCAGTTCAGACTGTGAAAATGATGCCTTGAGAGGAGAGAGAAAGAAAAAAAAACCCACCAAAAAACCCCCAAAGTCCTGACATTAGCTGTCTTTGTACGAGTCGCTGCTTTTTGCTCATTTTAATAGCTTCCTTTGGCTTTTGAGCTCTAGACAGTTTTCACACAGTAACATTGTACTAGCATCTAGAAATGACAATGGGCCTCACTGTACCTGGCAAGCTAGAAACAGTCTTTTCTCCAGAAAGCTTTTAGCTCTGAAGAGCTAAAAGGGCTGAAATGAAACATGATTATATGGCATACTCAGGGCTTTGAATGCAAAAGGTCCGGGTTCTTCTCTTGTTCTAGCGTTATTCACGAGACTATCCTACTTTTCTCCATTCAGAAAACCAGAAGAATTTATTGACACTTATGCCTTAAATGCAGTGATAAATTAAATATTGCCAATGCTAATAGCAATTCCTAGTTACTGATTTGCAAAAAAATGATTCTATACATAATTCAAACAGGGGAATGAGTTTCAGAAAATATTTTCTGCTAGTGTATACAACCAAATATTTTTCTAGAAAAATTGTAATTTATGCTTAAGTACATTGGACATATATTATAGTTAAACAGTATATGTACACCATTATTTTGTACTTTTTGTACAATTACTGCTCTTTTTATGAAAGCAACAGCTCCAGATTATCACTGACCAATTCTTCCTAATTTAGCAAAGAAGGAAGGAATGTGGCTAAGAACAGAAGATCAATCTTAAGCATACAGCATTTTATGCTGGCATCAGTCATACATAGCTGCGGAAATAGAAAAGGGTACATGAAACCTCCTGTCCTTGAGCTGTAATTGTCACGATAATGATTCTGGCAGAGTTACAGAATGAAATTGTTGACTCATTCTAGTACTGCTCTGCTGGCTTCAGGCTCAATAATGTAGCATAAAACTGGTCTGTACTGGTGGTATTGTCTATCCCAGTGTTTTGCTGAACTAACTGACAGAGTGGCACTTTTGTGGCTCCCGCTGAAATGTTTTAGTGGAGATACTAAAAACAAGTGAATTCTTACTGAATTTCTCGAGTTCCAATCACGTTTCTATATAGCCATGTTCTCTATAAATATCACAAAAAGTATTGCCAGTAAAACAGTATTTCTGAAACATTTTCAAAACAATAATATTTTTCACAGAATTATTGCATTCCAGATTCTGGAAAAACGTAGATATTTTATTATTCTTTCATATTACAAAGTCAAAAATTCAAGTTGTAAAAAAATAATGAAATATAATTTGTTACTCATTATCACTTCACTGAGATTCTGCCTTTGCTGAAGGCTACGGAGTATAAGGTTGCACAGGAAAATGGAGAGGGACATCACTCTTTCAGGAAAATAATCCAGAGAATGCAAAAGGATTGCATGACAAGGGGACTGTTTCACTGATATAAGTTCCTCTCTGGGGATGGGTTTGCAGCCTTATGGACAGAGATTGCATTGTTTAGATAACTATACCCAGCAAGTCCTTCTCACGCTGACCCCGACCTGCAGCCAGCGGTTCAAAAACAAATCTCCACAAACTGAACGTTCAAGGGATCAACTGATGCATTACTTTTGCTATCCGTAAGGTGAGAGGTCAGTTTCTTTAATTTGATAGCAACCAGTATGTTTTGGTGAATAATGCATAGTAAGTGTAGTGCAGAAACAGAGATCAAGAAAAACAGGTAACAGCAGCAGCATCGCTGGGACTAAGGCTGCTGGATTGCAACACTACTTCTTCCACTTCAGAAGGAGTAGGCAGATGGACAAAAACATTCCCCTACAGTACCAAAAGCCTTTTGCATTCAACCAACCGTTCATCTTGATCAGATTCAAGGATATTTTCCTGCCTTCCCTCCTGCCCATTCTTCTCAAAATGGAAGAATTCTTTTATGAATTTCTTTTTCACAAATGCTCAAATGAATGCATTGCTTAAAAATACAACTATTTGCATGCCAAGATGAGGAAATAAGTTTTTGAAGCTATATTAAGTTTTCATAAATCCCTTTAAAGCATTTATCATGTACCATTTATTCCTGTTTTAAATGGATCAACAGGGGAGCAGAACCATAACTCATCTGGCCAGCGACATTATAAATAATGGAACAAACAGGCTCTGTATTTTTCAACATCTTTATATATAGCACACATGGTTTGGCTTTGGGTTTTGTTGTTTGTTGGGTTTTTTTAAATAAATCAACATTTTCCTCTTTTGAGAAACTTCATAGCTCATCCCAAATAGTCTTAATAAACTCTAAAAAACTTTAGTTCAAGGAGTAGTTAAAAAAACGAGCCATCTGATCCACAGTAAAAGTGGACAAATAATGTAACTTTTTACAAGCAGTTAGAATTGCCCAATTTATAATATAGAACTACAAAATTGTGTTTTATTGGTGGAAATGCTAACCAGCTCAGATTTGGACCAGTTTTTCTGAGCACCTGCAGATCACTAAGATCAGGCCTTTTAAAGAGATTTTTCTTTCCATTTTCTTAGGTAGTAGGTAAGGTAGAATTTTTGGAAGTTCTTTACATACAGGTAACAAGTGATATTTAAAATAACAAATCTATGCAATCTCTTAGCCTGCTGTTTATTATCACATGTTCCCTTACTGTGCCCAGGTTTCAGAGAATTCAGTCCTTCTACATCCTCAGGCATGGGCTTTTAATTTCTGTTTGAAAGTTCAGAAATTCTCAATGTAATCTCCACTGGACTTAAGAGAACAAGTACCATCAACAGGCTATACAGACTGACAGAGCTCTCTGCAGAATTTGGGAGGTCAGTCTGTTAAAGAGAACACCCAGATCTTCTTCCAAACTTCAAAAGTTTTAGATTTCAAATTATGGTCAGTTTAATTGGTTTAACTGACCTGTCACATACCTGGACAAAGCGACGCTACATGAATTGCTGTAATGCCAGCCAAGGAACAATACTCTTCAATTTTACATTAAAACAGAATATTCTTACCTTTATTCTGCTCCAGTTTCATGGACATCAAGACCTCACCCATAATGCATCCAAACTGAGGTGATATTTTTTCTTTGGCTACAGAGGGCTTTAAATTAAACCCTAATCTACTAATACATACCACATACCGTGACCTCCCCAGTAAGAATTATCAGGAAATAAATAAGATAGTGTCAAAAAGAAAACCTGAAACATCTCTTCCTGTGCTTGCATTTGGAATTAGGACTGTAGATCCCAAGAGAAGTTCACTTCCAGCACAACAAGCTAAGATGAAATATAGCCTATTGCCCTCAGACTTCTGTTGTAGGTCCCCTGGGAAGAGGTATCAAACTTGACTGACTTGTGTTTTCTTGGATTAACTAATGATCATGATAAAGTTAGAAAGATTCAATTTAAACATTCAGGATGCTGATGAAGCTAAGTCAAACAAGTTACACAAACAGAGACTCATTTGATTTAACTAGAGCATACCCCAGTGGTTTATGAAGTCTCAGTTATTTATTGATCATGAAGAATAACTGAAAAGACAGTAATTTTCAATCTTACCTCTTGCAAAACTTAAACATGGGCCTCCTAAATTGTGTGGGTCCAAGACAGTCTAAGCACATCTCAGAGGAAAAGCCATCTGCCAAATTCAGTCACTCCACACACAGAGGTTTTAGGTGTGCAATTAGCTGAAGAAAATACTCTTTTAATGGCATAAGTTTAAAAGCACTCAGGGCTTCCAACAATGCACACACAAAAAAATTTTGTCACTGTTAGGCTCCAACTTCAACAAAATAATACTAATGCCAAAAACTACCTTTGTCATTTCCTATTACAATAAACTTTCTAACCAGCTATATGTATTAAAATTGCCCCAGCAGCTATGTCGTACAAGTAATTCAGCACACATGGAAGTAATACTGGATAACAGATAGAATGGGGGCATATACAGAATCAGAGCATGGTCAGGGTTGGAAGACACCTCTGAAGATCCTGGGGGGTCTTGGTCCTGCCAGAGCAGGATCACCTTGAGAAGATCACATAGGAACATATCCAGGCGGGTTTTGAGCGTCTCCAGAGAAGGAAACTCTGCAATCTCTCTGGACAGTCTGTTCCAGTGCTCTGTCACCCTCAACTCTCAGAAGTTTTTCCTTATGTTTAAGTTGAACTTCCTGTGTTCCAGTTTGTGACCATTGCCCCTTGTCCTGTCACTGGGCACAACTGAGAAGAGTCTGATCCCATCCTTCTGACACCCATCCTTTCAATACTGATAAGCATTAATGAGATCAGTCTTCTCCAGGCTAAACAGACCCAGATCTCTCAGCCTCTTCTCATATGAGAGATGCTCCAGTCCCTTAATCATCTTAGTGGCTCTACGCTGGACTCTCTCCAGTAGTTCCTTATCCTTCTTGAACTGGGGAGGCCCAGAATTGAACTCAGTATTCCAGATGTGGCCTCACCAGGGCAGAGTAGAGTGGAAGGGGAACCTCCTTCAACCTACTGGACACACTGTTCTTAATGCAACCCAGCATGCCATTGGCCTTCTTGGCCATGAGAGCACTTTGCTGCCTCATGGTTTAGCCTGCTGTCCACCAGGACTCCCAGGTCCTTTTCCCCTGAGCTGCTCTCCAGCAGGTGAACCCTCATACTGTACAGATACTTGAGGCTGTTTGTCCTCAGATGCAGCACTCTACACTTGCCTTTCTTGAATTTCATTAAGTTTCTCCCCACTCAAGTCTTCAGGCTGTTCAGGTCTCGCTGAATGGCAGCACAAGCTTCTGGTGTGCCATTCCTCCCAGCTTTGTGTCATCAGTAAATGTGCTGAGGGTACACTGTCTCTCATCATGCAGGTCACTGATGTATTCAACAGGGCTGGACCCAGTACCGACCCCTGAGGAACGCCACTAGGCACAGGCCTCCAACTAGACTGCCCCATGGACCACAGCTATCTGAGTTCTGCCATTCAGCCAGTTCCAAATCCACCTCACTATCCAATCCACACTTCTTGAGTTTGTGTATATAAAGAGTATTTCCCTTTAGATATTGCTGCATTGCAGCAAATAGTATGTGAAATTATACTAAAGTACAATGTCTGGAAGATCACAGAAGTTTTCCTTTTAGTGGAAAACTATCATCTACACAGGTTAA
>NW_010187364.1:62528-64361 GCF_000695765.1 Mesitornis unicolor | reverse complement strand
TATATATATATATAAATATACATGGTCCAGCTCTTTCAGCTTCGAGCATCTTCACAATCCAAGCATCTCACAAGTTTGTTCTAGCTGGCTGGGCGGCCCCATCAGACAAACACCATGCATGTCACCAGGGCATCACCTTGCTGCAGAATCACAAGTCACAGCAGTTTGGAGTTACACTGAGCAAATACTTACTCGGTAGATCTGTTTGAGACTGGCTGCCAGATATTTTACTGCTATAATTTCTGGTTTAGTCTGGAACACAAATCAGTCAGTAATAAATATTACTAATTTTTAAAAATTATCATTATAATTATCTTTAAAAAGTCAATGCAAAATAAATTAATTTCCTAAATACCTTAAACGTATGCCTCAAGTCTTCAGCTTGTGTAAGCTGTCAAAGTCACTAACCTCAGACCAACACTGACTTACCTTAGTTGAAAATCTGACTCACCAACTGATGTCTGAAAGAGATTCTGAAGAATTTAAGAATTATATTTATTGTTCTGGCTCTGGACCATAGAAAGGTTATATCATTTCCAAGAACCCCAGCCTCCAGCTTCAAACATATTAACTAGGAAATTCCTGGTTGCACAATTCTGGTAACTTTATATATCTGGAACGTCATCAGTTTCTCTGGTTCTGGTATATGATCTATGCATTTGATTGTGTTATTTTGGCAGATTAGTGTATTTTCAAAAAATAAAAAACATATCAACATGCTCTGTGCAGAAACTGCAATAATAAATAAGAACTGCAAAGAAAGAAATGCCAAAAAAGCCACAGATGAGAGGTTGGCAAAAAAACCCACAACACACTTCACAGTTAAAGACACCACTTATTTAGTTAATCCAAAAGATTGAGAGATGACAATCACAGTGGAGAAAATCCTGGCTTTAGGAGTTCTTTAATCAAGTAGGAAAGCATAACAGGGAAATGAATGCCTGGAAGCAGAAGCCAGACAAATTCTATGTTTTAGACACAAATTAAAAGTTTGTGTGGGAAATTAGTAGAAGAAACTACCAAGAGATCCTCCACTGTTTGATATCTTCCAACCATGACAGGATCTCTTTTTGAGAGGTGTATTTCAGCCCGTATTTCACACTGTAGATCTTAAGTGGATAAAATCGACCAGTGTGCAGCACAAGAGAGCACACCTGATGATCAGAGTACATACAAACACAGTATTTGCATGGTGAGTTGAAGCAGGCTTTGTACCAGCAGAGGAAAGATCGGCCTATGGACAGAGGTATGCTTCATACCAGAAATAAGAAATATCTTAAAGGCAGTACAGAGTCCCAGTAAATATTTAAACAGCTAGTTCTTTACTTATACAATTCCCCAGAGGAGATTTCACCTAATGAATGGCCCGAAATCAGGTCAGAAACCAGTAATTCTGAGTTCAGTTTATTAGTTGTAAGCACTGTCAGAAGAACCTATTAGCAGAAGAACCTATTAGCAGGACTACTGCTAGGTACTCGGGATATTTCTCAAAATACCTCTCTTGTTTCACTGCATGCTAGTTTTACTAGGTTGTCTTTGGCCTGTTAGATAATACACATTATACGAAGGTACAGTTTCACATATCTCCCATCAGACCCATTAAGTCTTCCTATTTATCACCCAAAGTGCCTTCATTCTTTAACTTAATGCTAACTAAGCCACTCTAACAATAACCGGAGGAGAGCATCCATTTGAAAGAACAATTTCAAACTATGCTGCATTCCAAAATGAAACTTGTTCTGCAATGCTGTGCTCTGAAACATTCATCTTATTTATCTTAATAAAACATCCATCTCTATTTATCTTAGATATCTTATCATTAATGTCTGATCT
>NW_010187364.1:36636-62497 GCF_000695765.1 Mesitornis unicolor | reverse complement strand
GGGAAAGAGGTTACAAACCAGGTTAACCATGATAAGGTCTATCAATCTTTGGACTTTGTGGTAACATAAGCTTTGCAAAAAATAATCCCATTAAGAAATAAAACATACTCCTTTATGCCTTCATGCTACCTTGCATTTCTTTAAACACGGGGAAGCCTTGATAATGTTTTACCTTGATTTCTCTCCCCCATAGGCTGTTACAGTTTTCACTTGGGGGGATTCTTTGCAACGGGGTCGGGGCAGCAGCTGGAGAGGGGGCAATGAAGTCTGCATTTGTCAATCTCTAAAGTCAGAAATGAAGTTGAAGTGTGAAATATATAACAACCACCTCTACTTCTACGCTGCTTTGAATTAAGAGATGGAGGTATCTCCCACATCAGGGGAGTCTATGTCATCAGTCTTCCTCTGAAAACTGAGGTTATGCAGATGAGTGGGAAGGAAAAATAAGGGAGAAGTTGTGCAGAGGGGATGAAGGCTCATCTCCTGCAATATCTTAAAGCCTGGGGAGCAAAACACAATATCCCTTCCAGTAGGAGATAATACCAGTGAAGTCTGCCATTGACACTCAACACTCTACAGAGTACACAGATCTGCACGTCAGTGCTACTGTGACAACAGGACAAATTCTACCAGTAAACCGATTTAACTGCCTGCAGTAGACAAATACAAATAGTATTCCAAAAAAAGAAACCCAAACAAACAAACAAGTATATGATGAAAGAAGACCACAAAACCCACACCAACAGATGCTGCCAGACACATTCCAGCTGTTATTAATAGGAAATTAAGAAATAGAGATTGGAGATTAATTGGAAAAATGGTTAAGCATTTTGGTGTGTTTTTACTTCATCATCATACTTTTGGTAGGATAGTCAAAGTTATCATGAGGATGGAGAGTCACTCAGCCTCTCCGGTACCAAGATCTCTTTGGCACGAAGCAGTTTTACAGGTATCAAGAATCTTGAATTCTACAGTCTTGAAGAGTGTTACCCGTATTTTTAATAGCTACTCGCTCATCCTTCTATGTTATAGTGTACATGGAATATTCAAGGAGATTCTTGAAGATCATCTTAGTGCCCAGGTGTAGAACAGGGTAGTCATGAAAAAAAACCAAACCAGAGAGCAAGAAGAAAGGAAGCGAGTTTTGTTCAAGCTAAACTGCACCACACAATAGTGCACACAGAATATGCACACATAAGAGTTTTTCTCATAAGACGGCAGCAGCTCCTACCCTCTCTGTTTTGATCCCAGTTATATGACCTATAGCACATAGGAACTTCCCTTTTTTCCTAATAAATTAAAGGTAATAAGGTGAAACTAATCAATGAAACCATAAAGCCATATAGTATTGTGATCCTGGATGGTAAGTTTATACTCAGGGAATCTGCAAATTAGCTGTGAAAATAAAAAACATTTTAAAATAGATCAAGCACAGATAAAAGTCTTGAAACACATTGTAAAAATTACAGATTCCCAGACCCATTAAAGTGAACTAAAAGCAAAGAACAATGTGACTAGCAGCTTTATCAAAACCAGTAAAAGGTCCATTTCATTTTTATCCAAATGAGGGTTTGTGATCATGAGCATCCAATAATGTCATGTTACCTAGAAAGCCACACCAGTAGATAAACATCATCAGGAGTCCAGTTTCTATCTCAAGGGAAACTTCTGGGACTATCTTTGGTTCATGGCTGGGTCAGGTCACTTAAAGCGTTCACTGATCTGAACCTGATCCAAACCAAAGGACTGAAATTCCCGACCCACTCAACCCCAAAGAACAACCGTAACGAAAACCTGAAACAGAATCATACAGGACAGTAAGCGCATGCCTGAGGAGCAGTATCTGAGACAACTTCAGGAGAGCACCTGCCTCATTTTATCAGGAGATTCCCTGCATTTACCACAGTATTTACTTGAAGGAGTGAGTCTTGTAGTTGGAAAGCTATTCTGCTAACTTTACTGAGTAGGTCTAATGAAAGTATGTTTCAGGACATTACTGGTCACTTGTTTGTAAAACCTCACTCCGTGTTTCTCCTTGAAACCAGTTCTTAAAGCAACCTGAAACCGCTTACAACAGCATTGCTATTGTTTTTCATAGAAGAGTGATCAAACTATATTTCTGGCCACATCCAGCTCTCTGTATCATACATAATTACTAAGGCAGTCCTGCAATTCGGCATCCTGGATGCTTTAACAGCTCCATACTGTCAGTAAGAACTTACGGAAACACAACTTTAATCCCACAGACACTTAAAGCAGACACTGCACCAAAATGCGTAAAGAACAGTTGGCTTCATGACTGCATCGCAAAGATGACTGCCGCTGAAACAACGCTAGTGCATCTGTAAACAGTTCTGTCGTATTGTCATACTGAAGATTTGAACGTCTGACATACCATTTCTGTAGCAAACACGCACCAATTTACAGAGGAAGAAAACTTCTAAAGTAGTTAAGAAATCGCCTGTGCGGAAAACACAATGCTGTGCAGAGATAGCTTGGTAACTCTGACCAAACAAGCAGTATGCTTGAACAGCTGAAAAGCAGGTAATTTAAGTACTGGACAAATCAAGCCCCCTCAGCTAAAGAAATATCTTCCCACTAGCCTGATACACAACTACTGGCTGATGCCCATCACAAAAACACTGCTTGGAATTAAAAATACTGTCCTCCTCTCTGCAGCTTCGAGGTATCTCCCCACTGACTTCCAGCCAGTTAAGGATTCCCCTGCTTCATAAATTCTGCTGCATACTAGATAAATAATGAATAACAAAAGCCACTTGCATTGCTGACCTTGATGCAAAATTGTAACGTTACTAAGCTATATTTACTTATATAAAACACAAATGTATGAAAATGTAATTTCACACAAAATACAGTACTTAATGTTACATAGGGTTTTCTTCTCTCTCTTTTTTTTTGAAGAGCATTCTTCCCCCCCCACAGAATAGGGCAGGCAGGCAGTAGCCATTCCCAGGAGGCTTATTTAAACATTTGCTTTTTGACAGCATGCAGAACCCTTACTAATTTACAAATACAACAACTTCAATTGTGCAATAGTAAGAGGTATCATCCAGCACTGGCAAGTTTGCGTGAAACTTCTCACGCCTTGGTTTTATCAGTTCTTTATGATGTGACCTCCAGCTACATTCTAGCTTTTCTTTTTATTTATTTTTTATTCTAAGTTTTTCAGCTTAGAAGTTTATCTGTGTATTTTCTTTAACTGGCTATATTTTACCTTCTTACTCTCAGGGATTTTTCTAATTACTGATTAGAACTGGCACTCAGTTCGCTTTAGGATGTTTATTTCTGACTCTATGATCATTACACTTGTTTTCTTAGGTCTGTCTGGTACCAGCAACAGTGAAGTAAAAACTCCAGGATGACCAGCACTAATAAATTGTTCTCCTTTCCTTGCTTGTAGCAGTAATTTTTTTTGCTTATTGCAAAGGCAGCATAAAATTTCACATGGCTATTTAATATATAGTATACATGTAAGTATAAAACAATACATGCAACTCCTTCACTCATGAAATAGTAATAAAATACTCTTACTGACTCTAACATATGCAGTCACAGAATGTGTTAGGAGTTGGAAGCTCTAAAGCTCATCCAGTCCAACCCCTGCCAGAGCAGGATCACCAGACCAGGTCACACAGGAACACGGCCAGGGGGGTTTTGAATGTCTGCAGAGAAGGAGACTCCACAACCTCTCTGGGCAGCCTGGGCCATGCTCTGGCACCCTCACACTGACAAAGTTTTTCCTCATGTTCAGGTTGAACCTCCTGTGCTCCAGCTTGGGACCATTGCCCCTTGTCCTGGCATTGGACATCCCAGAGCAGAGCCTGGCTCCTTCCTCCTGACACTCGCCCTTTACACATTTATAAACATGAATGAGGTCACCCCTCAGTCTCCTCTGCTCCAAGCTAAAGAGCCCCAGCTCCCTCAGCTGCTCCTCATAAGGGAGATGCTCCACTCCCTCCATCATCTTTGTAGCCCTACGCTGGACTCTCTTCAGCAGTTCCTGTCCTTCTTGAACTGAGGGGCCCAGAACTGAACACAATATTCCAGATGCGGTTTTACCAGGGCAAAAGTCCTCAAAAGTTCATCATTGTATGAGGAATCTGAATTCTACTTTCATCACTACATGGAGTATCTTCCAAGGAAATGCAGCAATGTGAATTACAGTGTGGTGTCCAGAGTTGGGTGTGATGCCAAATAGAGAAAAAAGTTTAGAAAAGACAAAGCTACTGAGAATCACAATAGAGCACAAACACAGGGGCCAATGAAGAGGTTTGAAAGTGACTGATGAGTAAGATAAAATGGACAGTCTGAGCTGGTATTTTGAAGGGCTTTGTAGGCAACAAGTGAGTGACGGCTGAGTCCTACGTTTTAAGCAACAAAAGCAGAGAGAAAACTACAGCGCAAAGAACAACACTTGTTATGAAGAAGACTGGAAAGGAATTATTTTTCATCTGTTATGGAGAAAAATTCAGTATAATTTTCCTCTGTCTAGTTGTTAGGGTAGATTTTGGATGAGGAAAAAATTGCATAACAAGGTGTCAAGGCTTGGCACTTGAAAGGAAAAGAACATTCATAACCATAATAGAGGAGATAGGAATGGAATGTAGAAGAGAAAAGAAAGCTCTGATAGTGTCAACCGTTCTTTCCTTTTTAATAGTTAGGAAGTAATTGGCAAAACTGTAAACTCAAGAATGTCAAGCGATTAAAGCTGTGTAGGAAGAGGGAAATAATTTGGGTTCTCATCATGACTTTGACCTTAACTTATCCCACACTTTCATTCTCCCTGTAAACAGCATTACAGTGGCAGAACTGGGCTGAGGTTTGTGTCATTAATGCTTGTGAAAGCCTTCAGACTTCTCAGGAAGAGAGAAAAATTTAAATGGAAAAAAGCAATACAAATGTTTCAAAACTATGAGAAGGAAAGAATCCAGTCAACCTAATAAACAAAGGTTTTTGGGGGAGAAAAAAGAAAAATAATTAAAATATCTTGCCAGCACTTGGCATTACTTCTTGCCACCAACTTATATTGACATAGATTTGCAGCACATTGTCTTGGGAAACATTTCTCAGGACTATCTCTGCTTTTTCTGGAAAACACAATTCAGGGAGCTTGCATTTACTGCTTTAACTGTAATAGTTAGGACAAAAGTGACTGATTTAAAAAAACAAAGCTTAAATTTCATCCAGTTTTAATGTTATTTCAAAAAAATATAAATAAAGAGGCAGAAAAAAAGTATCTGCTGTCAGTTTAAATTCTTGTTGCAGTTGTTAAGACAGCTAGGTATGGTTCTCAATGAAATATCAGTTGAACGAAAATGCTCCCTGAATTAAAACCCTTGTAGAAATATGTGTGTCTATAGATTTAAACTCCCCCATCGTGAAGATGATTAATTATACCCTGAAGAGCAAAATTAAGTATGTTTCTTTAACTAGTTTAGTGGACACATGATAAATTCTGCTTGTCCTCGCTGAAAAACCCTGCCAATATTTTAAGCTTCAGTTTCTTTCTGCCAGAATATCCTCTGCTGTATAAAACATGACTGCAGTTACTAGAAAAACATCTGCAGTGATCTCTTTGGAATGAGAGAGTCGTCTCCTGAATTCACTGACTTGACTGGCTGCTGCTTTTTATGTTCTTAACAGTAGTTAAACAAACACTGTCTTAAAATACACCTCTTATTCAAGTGGTCTAACAAGGCTGGACTGATGTGAATAAAACTGATCTTTAAATTCAAGAATAAGTTTTGACGCCAATTACTTGTTATGCTGCTTTTTTTATATGCTATGCGCTAAAATGGAGGGTTTGGGGTAAAATGTTTTTCCTTTCTAGCTCTTAAGCCTTGGAATTCATCACAGTCAATAAGATTGTTGCAGAGTATGCACATACAAAAATCCGGAAGAGAACACTGATTTAGCGCCTTTTTTTTTAATACCTAGAAGGAGTCAGACTCAAGATTTAATTCCAAGTTTCACATTTCAGGATGAAATCCCTGAGTATTAATTACTTAAATGTTTATTTACAGTACCAAGATGCCATATGAGCAGCACAAGCAAATCAGTCAATTGCTGTATTGTAGAGTTTGTTCCTTTTTAAGAATGAAAACGCGATGACGCTTTTGTTTTTGTACCCAACTTCACAGAGTTTACCTAAGCTGCAGTTCAAGTACACTGGAAGGACTTTGCTTATGCCACACATAAGTAAGACCAGATGCTTTACTGTGGTTGTCAGTGCATATTTCATTGTTTAGTCCTCAAGGATCATTTCATGTCTTTGTTCACAACATCCTTTCATCTGCTAATGTTTATCCTGCCTTCTTTTCCTCTATAGTTACTATACTAATGTGATTCAATCCATTCTTATGTATGCTAAACATAGCTCCTCTTTTTCTCTGCCTTCCCCATCACTCTCTGAAACTACTGGCCACATTTTATTCAGTCGTATTGGTTTTGGCTGGGATAGAGTTAAATATCTTCACAGAAGCTGGTACAGGGCTGTGTTTTGGATCTGTGCTGAAAACAGTGCTGATAATACAGGGATGTTTTCCCTACTGCTAAGCAGTGCTTATACAGAGTCAAAGCCTTTTCTGCTTCTCACACTAGCCCACCAGTGAGTAGGCTGGGGGTGCACAAGAATTTGGGAGGAGACACAGCCGGGACAGCTGACTCCGACTGACCAAAGAGATATCCCAGACCGTATGACATCATGCTCTGCATACAAAGCTTGGGGCAGAAGAGGAAAGCAGGTTGACATTTGGAATGATGGCATTTGTCCTCTCAAGTAATCATTACACATGATGGAGCCCCGCTTTCCTGGAGATGGCTGAACACCTGTCCACCGATGGGAAGCAGTGAATTAATTCTTCGTTTTGCTTTGCTCTTGTGTGGTTTTTGCTTTACCTATTAAAAGGACTTTATCTCAACCCATGAGTTTTCTTACTTTCACCCTTCCAGTTCTCTCCCCCATCCCACTGGGTGGCGAGTGAGCAAGCGGCTGTATGGTGCTTAGATGCCAGACAGGGTTAAACCATGACACCAGTCCAGCTTATTCCTGGACTAACTATGAGTTAGCTCTCTTTTCAAGAAGTTTCTATGCTTTACTTCAAAGTGATAGGGAAATGTGTCACCTCTCTCCTCTTACAGTTGTATAATTCACTTGTAGCAAAAAGAAAGCAGTCGTTATGTTCAAACCTGACCTGTCCCTTGGCTTCTCCATTTCACTATTGCTTTACTTTTGTAAAGCCTACATCGACAAGTGAACTCAGCAACAATCACTGTGTAGAGTCAGCAAACACAGATGAACCTCTGTAAGGAATTACCAAGAAGGAAAAGGAATTTTCAAAAAATGTCCAGCATTTTCACAGGCTACAATGAAAGACTAATTAAAGTTGATAAGGTAAGAATAAGGTTATCCACCCACTGCCTAATTTCACCTTTAGGTATGTTGACCACATCTATGTTATGTGTTTTGGAAGTCTCTTACAGATACTACACAGCATTCTACTACAGAAGAAGAAAACCCATGAATTTTCCTTCAAACTTTACATAGAAGCATTGAACTCTGTTTTTGACTCTTCCTTCATGCAATATAAATTGAACGTCTTAGGAAAGCCACCTTTCAAAAGAGTCCTCAGCCTCTCTCCTTCCCCAGCCTATTCCAGCCACAACTGTGGGCAAGCTTTTGTAGGACAACATGGCTTTCCAGCTGCCAGGAGTAGAAAAAGTCACTAAGTCATTACCACTTGTTGCACTCAGCAACTTCTAACTTTAATAATGCCTAAAGCAAGTACTG
Organism: Mesitornis unicolor; assembly: GCF_000695765.1. NCBI lineage: Eukaryota > Metazoa > Chordata > Aves > Mesitornithiformes > Mesitornithidae > Mesitornis > Mesitornis unicolor. The sequence goes on along the minus strand of NW_010187364.1, from coordinate 54,687 downwards.
CAGACTAACAGGTCTAAAAGCTATGACAGCTTTTGTGCTTGGCAAATATCGGTTACTGCAACAGGACTAGTTGCTCAGCTACAGTGAGTGCATCCATGAACTGCAGGATGCAATGTTCAGCACTTCACTGGGACTGAAGGTATTAACACAACAGTTTCACATATGCTACCCAAACTCTCTACCTACAAATCTTAGCTCTTACAGTTACAGTCCTCGTAATAATCCACTGAAAAACTGGCAAACAAGCTGCCAGCTACCACCATCCCAATATGCAAACACATCAAGTTTTTCCATCCTAAAACTTTTCCTCAAACAGTTCAGCACATCACTAATTGAAAGTAAATAAAGGTTTTAATGATTTCACAGAATCACAGAATCACAGAACGTTAGGGACTGGAAGGGACCTCCAAAGCTCATCCAGTCCAATCCCCCTGCCGGAGCAGGAACACCCAGATGAGGTTGCACAGGAAGGCGTCCAGGCGGGTTTTGAATGTCTCCAGAGAAGGAGACTCCACAACCTCTCTGGGCATTATTTGAGTCTATATAAATCTTTTCTTTCAATTCAAAAGCTACAATTCTCTTAAGGACAAAAACACTTGCATAAAATCGCTGCAGCACTGGCAAACAAGCTGCCAGCTACCACCATCCCAATATGCAAACACATCAAGTTTTTCCATCCTAAAACTTTTCCTCAAACAGTTCAGCACATCACTAATTGAAAGTAAATAAAGGTTTTAATGGTTTGAGTCTATATAAATCTTTTCTTCAATTCAAAAGCTACAATTCTCTTAAGGACAAAAACACTTGCATAAAATCGCTGCAGCAGAGCACAATCAATCCCCCTATCTCCATTTGTTTGCTTTAGCACTTTACAAGGTTCCCTCAATTCTCAGGTCCGGATCAATCATTTGTTAAAGAAAGAAATGAACAGGCTTGGGTGTCTCAGCAGAATACTGATAAGAAGCAGCATCAGCTCATTTGAGCTGAGGACAAGAGCCAACTTAGAAAGATCTTTTTTCTCTTCTCATCCTTGAGAGAAGACTTGATAAAAGTCAACTACACCAAGGTGAACAAGAGGAAAATAAGAAAAAATAAGCTTCCTACCAACTCATTTGTGCTTCTCACGTGGCTTTCATTGAGTATTTCAGCTTTGCTTTTTGAAATTATTTTTGTATTGTCATATAGAGAGACAGTACTTTCTTATTATCTATCCTCAGCATTGTTGGTTGAGTATTTATTCAAGACTACACCACTGCAAACTTATCACTTTAAATGCCCTAACTGACCAGGTCAAGGAAAGTACAAAAGATGCACAAGTTCATTACAAGCAGATGAAGGACTGAAGTAAAAACAATGACGAAGCAGAGCAACTTACTTCATACTTGGACAATAATAGATTTCAGTGCTGAGACTAAAGGATAAGCATATGAGTTGCAAGTACTGTAAATAAGCACAGGTCTCTCATCACCAGAGTAAAGGAAGAAAATGTTATTCCCTTATTAAACTTAATTGCTTTAATTTACATTCATTAAATTTCCTTAATACCAACAACTTCTCACTTTGACACAGTAACACTCCAGTGCCATCAGTAACTGTAGCATTTACAAAACACTGCTTCCAGCTATGTTTGCACATCAGCGACAAAACACTGCAAAAGCAAACAACAGCATTATAAATACAGTTGGAAGTCTGATGATGAGGTCAAATACTATCTGACTGGTACCATGTGAAAGGAGCTCATACTCTGCAACTGATAAAAGGAATTATCTAGGAAATGGTGCAATACACAGTGAAAGTCACCGAAATTACATCCAGGGATGATGCTTAAACCAAAGCATTACTGGTATCACTTTACTCTTTTTGGCACACATTGCATTAATGCCCTATCTCTATCTGCTCTTTTCCACTACAATTTATTACCCTAGTCAAAGGGTAACAAAATACCCTGGCTTTCCACTGGAACTTAACAAGTGATTCTCCTGCCTTTCCCACTGAAGAGCTAGGGAAGCTACATGAAGCTTCAGAGGAACACTGATGGATTGATCCCATGGCAGGGGGCTTGGGCTAGATGATCTAGATGACCAGATGACAATTTTAAACTGTGTCCCATAGACTGACCTTGCTTTTCTCTCTCTATCTCTCTCTCCCCTCCTCTTCTTTTTCCTGTCCAATCTTCATTTTCTTCTGGCAATCCTAAATCACTTTATTAGAATTATACACAAATTAGTAAATTGTTAATGTGGAGATAAAAATAATTTAAAGTTATACCTTTTTCACACACACAAAAACGCACACGGAGTCACTGCCTGTACTCCAAAATGGGGCTCTGCAATGCAGGCAAACAGAGGGGGATTTTCCTGTGGGCTGTCCCAAGTTGCACCTGGCTCTTTGAAGGTGTGTGACAACCAGGTAGGGAATTGGCTTTGAGACCTCAGCATGAGCAATGCACAGCTCCCAGAGCCTTCCACCTCTCTGAACTACTGGTGCTGATGCTGATGCCTCTTGGCCTGTATTATAGGTATAAGTAGATTTACTTGCCACAGGTGGGCTGAATTTGTGTGTCTCATCCAAACCCCTTCCCCTCAGAAACAAAAAAAAAAAGCCCTCAAATACCCCTCACAGGAAGACACATTTCTAAGGCATCACAGCATTTTTTGGGAGTTAAAGTCTCTGCCCCTTTGAATTTAAGGCTGAATGGCACATTTCTCAAATCCCTGTTCATCACAGCTACAACTGTGTATTGCCATAAGTACATAACACAGATCTGGAGAATTCCTACAAATGTGTACGTTAGGTTATTCATAGCTTTTTCTTCTATTTCCTCAAATTGCAAGCACACTGAATCCAAATTGTTTAGAAAGCAAACACATTAATCCAATGCATTACAAATGCTGTTAGTTCAGCAGTTTTTAAATAAAACGATGTTTTTTAAAAAAAACAAAATCCAACAAGGCTTGGATGAGAAAGTAACATGGAAATATTTTCATGAATTTTCACTTTGATGCTGGAGCGAGAGGAGAGAGGTTATGTTGACAGAACATATTAGAAAGTACATGTATACATGTGTGTATGTCTGTGTAAACACACACACATATAAAGGATTTATCTGTGATATCACTGTATTCACAGATTTATGTTTTAGCTGGTTCATGAAAGAGTTCTAGCCAGCATTGACAAATGCAACTACATTAATATATTTTGCATTTGAAGAGTTGTTCAACAGAGGAACATGAGTGTTTTTCAGAAATATCTTCAGTGCATCAAGGTTTCTGCAGCACTTCTTGTCCAAAAAGATGGTTTCTTTGTCAAAATGAAGATCAGTGGATGTTTGCTTATGCAAACAGGGAGTTATCCCCAGCCACCTGCTTTTGTTAGATAAATGGACAAGTAGGCTCAAAATTGTTAGGATCTCTGAACTCTCAGTCTCTCAAAAATGCTGTTTTACCACAGATGTCACTGGCTATGTGTTCCAAAGGTCACAGATCCAAATCCAAGAGGAGGACAAGTTTCCATCATTGTATTCTTTTCAGCCAGGCTTACAAGCAACACATATATTCCTCAGTACAGCTTTACTGGACATTATCCAACCAAGTAAATTCTTTCTCCGAGGATACAGGTAATAAAAAGGAACTACCTATAAATCAACCAAAGAAGCTTTAAGAAATTTAAAATAAACAAATTGATGCATTATGTCAGCAACCAGGTTCAGGCAATACCCATTTCCCAGGCTTCTTATTTCCTGCCATGAGAATGGTATGGTAAGTACTGAAGCATTTGCATCTTCAGTGTATGACAGCAAGGGCTGCTATGTTACCCTTTCCTTTTCCTTTTTCTTTTTAATTTTTTTATAAAAAGATTGCTATTTCCATAGAGATTTATAAGATTAATGAGGAAGAAAACAGAAACAGTAAAGCAAGCAAATTAGACATGAATGAGTCAAACATACTCAGTGTATTCTTCTCTTACTGTCAGACCAAGTCATTAAAAACCTGGCAGCTGACTTCCACAGCCAAATTATTACGAAGAAAAAAAAAGCCATTATCCTGGTAATGTACGTTAATTGATAGCATAGCCAATTTAGTGGAAATTATTGGTCTATAAAGGTAAGGAGAGAATCAAGACGAAAGCTTAACCTAGCTAAGAGCAGCAGCAATGTTGGAGTTTTTTCCAAATCTCCCCAGTTTGAGAACATGTTCACATTTGCCTGTTTAGGAGTGATCATTCTTGCTTGTAACCTACACTCTACATATCAGAAAAAGCTCCATTCTCTTTATTTCATCAATTTCATCACTTCATTCACTATAAAAATATTTCCTAAGTCTGATCGAAGTTTTTAGATTTTATTTAAACTAATATACAACTATTAAATTGCATTTCTCAGATTTCTAAGCGAAAACAATCTTAGATACTCAGAGAAGTGCAGTTGGGAAAGGAAACATGAATTTATCTTATTAAAGAATACATACATATGTAATGGGACTGAGAGGATCAAGAGGAAGAAAAAACTCTGTACACAGCCTTAACAGAAGAACGACAGCTGTCTTCTTGAAACAGTGACCTAACAAACAAAGACAAAGCTTAAAACCACCAGTGAAGGTCAGACTCCAAGCAACTTAGAAACCCAAAGCCTTCCTTAGTCTTCAGTTTCCCTTTCTAGATATTCTCACCATTTCTCCTTCCTTTCTCTCTCTTCCTGGCAGCAGCCAGTTTCTGGGCTTTGCAGTAACAAGAGCTATGTTAATTGTACTCCAGCGCCTGCCTGTTCAGCATTGCTGCCCCTTGATTGGTGCCCCCCGTTGTTATACCCTCTGAGCAATTAGCCAGTCTGCTGATTTCACTTTCCTCTGTGTGAAGTGTTTTGTGGAAGAGAATCACTGGCTGTTACAAGACAAGATGTGGCAGCTTTGCTCTATCCCATACCAGCATCACCACCTGCTCCACCAGTGCTGTGCAACTCGGTGTGAAGGGATATTAAGAGCTAGTATAAAGTGCTGCCAAAGCAATTTGGACCAAACCCAGTTTTCAGGCCTTTACATTTCCTGCAAATCTGTCCTGCTCTTGACAATCTGAAAGTTCAGATTTTGGTCTGCTCTAGCTTCTGCTTTGCTACAGAGAACCATACTGCGTGGAAACCGGAGTGGCGAGTCCCAGCAAGGCTGGCTGTAGCGGATTACAGCACCAGAAAGGGTGAGAGAACCACCTTAGGTTCCTCAGTTCTCCCATTGAACTCAGGTTCTCATCACCCCGACTATTAACAGAAACCAGGGATATAACTGCAACTGAGTACTCTTCCCTTTATCAGCGCCCCTTTCATAATACATCTGGAAGATAACATCCTCCAAGAAAGACAAAGCACACCACCACTGGGGAGGACCAGGCTTTTCACTCTGCTCTGCAGCATACAGACGCAGGACATTAGAATACCTACCCCACACATTAAACCCAGGCTCCCCCAGCACAATTCCCCCCTCCCCTCATTCTTTAATCCACCAACCTCACAATACCCTGCACTATTTTCTGCAGCCTCTGCTTTGGTGTTCAATAAATTACAGGGGAATCAGACCATCCTTCCTTTCATTATTTTTATTGCTCACTTCAAGTAACATACATCTAAGTGGCAGAAGCATTTCCTTATGATCTAGAAATGCAGAGACAGTACTGTGATTGGAAATTGCACCTCAGAAAACAGCTCCAGGATTTGCAATTATCAAGTCCTGGTGTGGAAGAATTAACTTATTAACACACTATTATATTGAACCAGTACCACTGACTGTAGCAGTTACCAATTGCACTACTTCCAACTGACTGGAATTGCTGCCTTGCTTTTTACCTGTTCATTTACTTGAGATGGACTGACTGGTTTTTCCGTATGTTCCATTTAAATTCTTTGAGCTGTTCCCAAGGTCTTCGATAACTGAGCCTTTAACTGGAAGTCATATATTCAAATTCACTTTCTGAAAATAGCAATAGTGTACCACAATAGCTGTTAATGCTGCACGTTCTGCATACACCTACCTCCTTCCTTTCTCTCCATGTGTTGCATACAAGTACACACACTCCATAAAAGCATAGAGAAAATAAAATATTTTGTCATTGATTAAACCAGACAATGGGAAACCAATGGGAAAAATACCCCTGACATAATATAGTGAGGACTGAAAGAATTAAGTCAGTAATCTACCTAACGAAAAAACAGATGCCATCAAGTTGCCACAGTTTGTCAGCTACATAGCAGTAACATACTACACATGCACTATTCCAACTATGGCCTGGTTATACATCTTCACTTATTATGGCCAGAGCACACAGTCAGTTACTGCAGTTCAGCTAAAAAACCATGTTTCTAAGACAAGTCAAACCCACCAACAATACATTTCAGGTATAGTTTTGGACAATGAGTGTAATTGATCCTTTATTTTTTTTAACAGTGTAGCCACATGAAATCTGGGGTGATTTTTCTGATTCTTAACATGACTGTTTTGTAATGTAAATCCAGTTGGAAATGTTGCAAGGAGATGGCTGCTCAAAACCCAGTGTTTCTCTTTAGGTAGTGACAATTCACTAAAACTGAAGCAAGCAGAAACATACTGATTGAAAATAGATAGCACACACTAATTTCATTGATGTTGTAACAAGAGATTGAACCATCTAGTCTAGCCCAATTGCATGCATGTGAGAAGCTCTCTTAAGCTTCGTTTTCCTACTTAAAATATGTAAAAAAATTACTGACTCCTTCATTAGCAGTTTTCTGAACTATGCTAAGGAGCGTAACTACATATAAGAGTAAGGTTAAATGTTAAAAAATAGCCATATATTTTAATGCACTGTATAATGGATTTCAGAGGGAAACAAACATTCCTATCAGACAAGAAAGGACCCATTCCTTATTGACTACACTCCTGGTTGTTGCCAATTTAATGCACTGTAACATAACCTATTAGATCTAGAGCTTTCAGACCAGTATTAAACACTCATCTGGAACTGAATGAAACAGACCTGTCCTTTAAAGCTCAGTCTAAAGCTCGGTCGTCAGCAAAGTAGAATGGGCTTGTATTAACATACTTGCTGTGAAGCTTTCTGTACACATGCCAGTATAACAGCAGTAGAGCAATGCTATTTTCTTCAGGGAGATAAGGACTTAACAAAATATTGTCAGTAACAAGCCAGGCAATTGAGCCCTTCATCAGTAATACTTGCTATGCAGGAACAAAACCCACCCTTTTCACTCAATCATTTAATGACTTAACTTGGTACAGATCCACTTCCAGTACCAAAAGTACAGTGTTTAAATGAGCATCTTTAAAAGGGTAAGTCTCTGCAATGAATAAAGGCCACATCTAGATCCCCATGAGAAATAAACTGCAGCAACCGTCTAGCACAGCAAATTAAGAGATCATCTGTGACCTGCATCATGCAACTGCCCCCTACCACCCCTAAAATGAGATTAACACCACAACTGTTGAAACCATGCTTCACCACTGCAAGCTTACAAGATCTCCAGAGAGAAGGAACAACTCAGAGATGAGTTGGGACAGTCAATGAGACAGTCTGGGGTGCAGGTTGATTCTTCTTCTCTCCTTCCGGTTACAAGCAGTGACACAGGAAGGAACAGAAGGATACAATCCATAAACATGTGGCTCCGTGGCTGGTGTCACCGCCACAGTCTTGAGGTCTTTTGATAATGGGATGACCTACACAGTGCCAGGTATGCTGGCATCTAATGGGAGGCATCAAAGTGGAGGAGGGTCTTCATCCAAGTGACTGCAGGGCTGACTGACAGGGCTTTAGACTAGCTGTGAAGGGGGACCGGGACAGTAATATCAAGATTGGCTGTGACAAGTGGCTGGATGACACACCGGGGTTGGATGGATGGGGTGATAGTAAGGGCCTTCAGCCTGCTGCCCTAAGGCATGTAGTGGGCACTGCAGCACAGCAAAAAATCTTACAGAGACAAGCCAGAGGCTCCTGAGGTGATAGGAGCCAACAGGGGAGCTTCCATGAAACACCTTGGAGGAATGAAGGGGTGTCCATCTAAGGTGACACGGCCGGCAGCACTGCTGAAATCCCTCTACACCAATGCACACAGCATGGGCAACAGACAGGAGGAGCTACAGGAAAGCTACAACACAGTGGCCATTACTGAAACTTGGTGGGATGAATCCCATGACTGGAGTGTGGCTGTCGATGGCTACAAGCTGCTCAGAAGGGACAGGAGAGGAAGGAGGAGTAGAGGTGTTGCTCTCTATGTTAAGAAGTGGATAGAGTGCGAGGAGTTGTCCCTAAAGAACAGCCAGGAGCAGGTTGAAAGCTTATGGAAGGTACTGCATCCAGCTTTGGAGTTTCCAACACAAGAAGGACATTGAAGTGCTGGACCAAGTCCAGAGGAGGGCCACAAAGATGATCAAAGGGCTGGAGTGCCTCTCCTACAAAGACAGGCCGAGAGAATTGGGGTTGTTCAGCCTGGAGAAGAGAAGGCTCTGCAGGGACCTTATAGCGACCTTCCAGGACCTGAAAGGTGCCTAGGAGAAAGCTGGGGAAGAGCTGTTCACTGGGGCATGTAGTGATAGGACAAGGGGTAATGGTTTTAAACTAGAAAAGGGTAGATTTAGGTTGGATATCAGGAAAAAGTTCTTCAATGTGAGGGTGGTAGATCACTGGCACAGGTTGCCCAGAGAGCTGGTGCAGGCCCCATCCCTGGAGATATTCAAGGACAGGCTGATGGGGCTCAGAGCAACCTGATCTGGTACCAATGTCCCTGCTCACTGCAGGGGTTGGACTGGATGGGCTTTAAGTTCCCTTCCAACCCAACACATTCTATGATTCTGTGATTCGATGAAATAGAAACAAAGAAGAGACAGAAAAACCAATAATACGAGTTTAAAAACACATCACCTTAGCCAGCCCTGCAATGGAATCCCAGAAACACCAACAGCTTGATTCAAATGCTATTGAAATGAATGGAGAACCTGTTACTAACTTCAAGAGTCTCTGAGTTAGGCTTGCACTGAATTTCCTGCAGATAATAAGCTCTTCATAGATTTGTATGTATTCTTGCTACTATAAATATGTATTTTGAAAGCAGTAGCTATACACTCAAACTCAAACAAACAAATTTGTTTAAAGAAATTAATGATTTTTCTTTAAAAGTAATAAATTAATAAGAAAGAGCAATACATACAATTGAGAAGCTGTGAATGAAAAATAAAGCAAGAAATACGAAAATTCGGTCAATTAAACGTTGGCTTGGTTTTATACTCAAATGCAGTATAAGCTCTGTGAAGTATAGAGAAAGAAAATAAATAAAGAAAAAAAAACAGGAATCTGTCAACCACTGTGACCTTTTAAAAAAATTATAGTGGCCTCCTAGTGACACAGGGTGGCTCCTCCAGCACCCTCAGATGCATCCCACTTTATCCCATCAATTTTAGTACGTCCAGCTAACTTGAGGCCTCCTCAACTCAGTCTCACTCTTCAATGGTTAATATTCTGCTTCCACAAACTCTGCTAGGAGGCTCTGGGACCTCAAAGGCCAGGCAGCAGATCTCAGTGAAAATCAAAGCAAAAAAAGCATTCAATACCTCAGTCCTTTCTGTGTCCTTGGTCATTAGGTCTGCTGCAGCAGCCAGCAGTTGGACTGCCTTTTCCTCAGCCTTCTTTTTGGTGTAGAAGTCCTTCTTAGCACCCCTCACACCCCTTATCCAGTCCAACTCTAGCCAAGATCTGGATTTCCTATCTCCATCTCTGCATCTGCAAAGGCTCTATATGCCTCCTAGGTAACCTAGATACCTGCTTTCCACCTTCTAAACACTTACTTTCTATGTCCAAGCTCTACAAGAGGTTCCCTGTCCATCCATATTGGCCTTCTGCTACACTTGCTTCACTTTCTGGTACTGCGATGATATGTTCTTGCATTGTCAGCAGGTAGTCCATGAAGCCTGAGCAACTCTTCTGGGCCTCTGGTTTCCAGGGCAGTCACCCATGTTTGTTTCCAACAAACCGATCTTTGAAGAAACCAAAGTCTGCTCTCCTGAAGCCCAAGGCTGACTCCACTATTTTTATTCCTCACTTAAGATTCTGACCTCCAACAAACTTCTTATAAAGATATATGTGAAAGGCATTTTAACTTCTACCTTGACTACCACTGCTCTCCCAGGGTTTGGGAGACCTGCATTAAGTTTGAGAGCATCTCTCCAAGACCCACAAACTACAGAAAGATAAATAAAGAGTACAGTTCTAAGACAGTAGGATTTCATGCTCTGGGTTTCACGAGTCTTCTACTTCAGTGAGTTCTCACATAACACAAGCGACACCTAGAAAAGTCTGAAGAAGCCCTCACAGATTTCAAACTCCTTCAAACCATGTTTTCCAGGTGATGCCACTGTGTCTTGCAAGAAAGTGATTTAAAGTGCCCACCTAGGCAAAGACATTAGTGTGCGTCACCTCAGGAAAGAGCAGCTGATGAGCATTTCAGTTGCACTGCTGATTTCTATTAAAAAATAATCTGACAGCAAATGGATTTGTTTTACATTTATTTAACCAATCACTAGTGGTCATTCAGATATTGAAGTTGTAGAACAGTCATAAATAGTTAGAAGTGTAACTGCACTTCATTGTGAGGTCTCATCAGACTTATTGATGCTACTTGAACGAGTGAATGTATTTCCCTTAGTATTCTGGTAACAGCAGCTCTAAAACATATCCTTTAATTTGAGACAAGCTCTTTGCACAATAGGAAACATTCCACGCTGGATGAAGGTAATGGATTAAAAAATAAAATTGCCATACTGTTTAGAGAAATACATAGTAATATCTTATGTGTTTACAGCATTTTAAGGTACGGGTAACATTATGACAGAGATGTAGCACAACTACACACATGCAGTGATACATCCCGAGCAATTCACAACAGCTCTGGAAAAATGCAGAAGTGATCTGGACCTTTCCACGCATAGTGGGTTTTTTATACTTACTTCCAACTCAGACAAGAAACAGTTAAATCCTTTTTAATCATCATGTGGTATTGTATTTACTAAATTGAAGTAAACACCAGATTAAATTCTCTGCCAATGAATTAAAGTGAAATAAACGAAAATGCTTTGTTGAAGGAAAGTTGGATAAGTAGTACAGGACAAATATCCAGACTGAAAGAATTAAAAGCAAGCAATAGATTTTGGGAGGCTATTAAAGATTTAATTAATTGTCAACTCAAAAAGTACACAATACTAAAATCATCTGCAATACTGAAAAAAAAATTAAGGGAAGGGAAAATGTAAAACTCCCTCCCATGTCCACAGGATTAAACATTTACAACTAAACCACTCAACACAGCATTTCCATCTCTGCCGGTGGTCCCAATACAAGTGATAAAGAGTTTCATCTGACTCCTTACGTGAAAAAAAAATCCCAATTAAAAAAAAAAAAGCCAAACCAAAAAACTCCACAAAACTGATTTAAACCTTGAGTGCTGCAAATTTAATTCAGTAAGAATTTGACTTTAAATGCCTAGGCAAAGTCACTAATATAGGTCTCATTTTGGATATAGATGCTTTAGAATTGGATTGTATGCCCTTGAGCAGCTGGCACAAGTCTGCCTCACTAAATGTTCCATCAGGAGACTGCAATTTCTACTTTCATGGCAGCACAATCTCTGAAGTTCATTTCTTCTAAAATGAGAAGGCCACAGTTATAATATGTACCAAATTCACTGTCCCTTCACATCAGCCCATGGAAGTGGAGCTGCAGGCTAGAAGCAGCCTTCTAAGTCCCACTGACTGCTGATATAGAATGGTTTGGTTGAAAGGGACCTTAAAGCTCATCCAGTCCAACCCCTGCCATGGGCAGGGACACCTCCACCAGCCCAGGTTGCCCAAAGCCCCGTCCAACCTGGCCTTGAACACTGCCAGGGAGGGGGCATCCACAGCTTCCCTGGGCAACCTGGGCCAGTGTCTCACCACCCTCACAGTCAAGAATTTCTTCCTAATATCCAGTCTAAATCTCCCCTCTTCCAGTTTAAAACCATTGCCCCTCGTTCTGTCACTACCTGCTCTTGTAAGAAGTCCCTCCCCAGCTTTCCTGTAGGACCCCTTCAGGAACTGGAAGGTCACTATAAGGTCCCCCAAGATCCTTCTCTTCTCCAGGCATAGGGGAGGTGCTCTAGTCCTGCTCCTGCCCCTAATGGGCAGGAAGGGTCTTTAAAAGGATGAGGATTTTGGTGCTTCTATAAACATAGTTCCCCAATACATATTATCTGTGGATATTAATCAAGAACTTGATTAGACACAAATAGTTGCTGTAATGTTAAAAGTTACACAAAATAAAATTAAAATAAAAAACAACCCTTCAAATGATCTATATTTTGACTTCTGGATGTTTTCCTATTAGATTTCTCCACCAGTGGTTTAAAATCTCCATACTTTAACATTCCTGAGCAGGGAGGACATCTTTTAAGAAAACTGCATTTATCAAACTAATGGTAGACCACTTTCAAGCTTAATGCATTTATGCTTCTTAAAACAATTACCTCGTCTTCTTACCACTTAACTGATCATTGATCATTTACTCCTCAACAGAGATATCAACAGTTATGACAGCCAACACGAATAAAAGAATCTCAGAAGGTAAACCCTCTTTTTCAGGCCTTAAACTGGTTTCTGAGTAGTATAGATCAAGACACAGCCATTAAGGAAACAAATTTTTCCAGCTCTACCTATTGAGAGATTTCTTGTGTATTGCTCTTTAGTGGCAACTACCTGTGTCATAGTCTTCACAGCTTTTATTTAGTACAACTACTACGCTACAGTCACAAGCAAAACATTAGACTTAATCCAAAATGATACACAGAAAGAACGAGGGAGCTGCACTATCAGCTTTGCTTTTTCATCATTCATATCTTTATTTCTGACCTCTGTTCACTGAAGAGAAAATCCATGTTAGAAGGAAGTGAACTAAAAAATGAATTGCCAAGGCACAGATTCAATACAAAGCAACATCCCCCTTACTCTCCTCTGGAAGGAAAAAGGGGACAGCCAGAAGAAAGGATGTGCTGCTGACGTGCCTTTGTGGCTCCTCAGATCATAGGGTATGCTCCCAATAGCTGCATCTCAACACGTGAGATGTGTGGAAGAAGAAAAATAGTATCAGGATAGAGCAAAGCCAAGCAAGACTTCTAAGCTATACAGACACTCCTGAGATGCTCACCAGACTAATCACACACAGGGGAAGCAAGAAGCCTTCATTTAACTCCTGCATATATACAAATTCTTTCTAACTTATCTCTCTGTTGAACGCAGTAGATTAGCCCTCTATTTCAAAAAGAGAAAAGTGCTCACAAATCAAGCACCAGTTAGCACAGCAAGATATATTGCTTTTTTGTTTGTTTGTTTTCCTGTTTTGTTTTGTCTCTCCAATCTCTTCCAAAGAGAGGAAAAAACTAGTCCCTCCAGTAGCTATTGGAAATGACCCACAACAGCCATGATGTGCTAAAAAGGTAATCTGTTCAAAAAAACTCCTGCATTTAGCAAGATCTCTTTCTGGGCCATCGGTCTTAGCTGTCCACAGTTCACGGATAATTCTTCCTGTACTTACAGGCTTTGTAACACATAATTACACAGCTGATCTTTAATCCTCACTTCTGCCTTCCGTATATCCTCTACCAGTAAAATAACAGCCTGTAAAAAAGCTGCTTCTTTTTTCAGATGAAAAGTGGCCTAAATCAGAGTCCTGTGCTCAGCATTTTATTTCAAGATACAGAAAGTAAAAAAAAACTTTTATAAATACCACATCTGGAGCATAGGCAGGGGAGGAAACCAGTGGTAGTCCTGGGAAATACCCCTTCCAGATTCTCAAAACTAATCTCCTATGTTCCAAGTGCATCAGCTACTGTAAATGAACTATTTCTCCACTTAGGCTGTAATTCTCTGGCAGGTTCCTGTAGCCATTGAAAAATATGCAGATTATTAACTTTTCTTTGAACAAAATGTCCTGGAATGGAAATTCATCACTTCATTTATGTGCAATAGAAACATGTACAAAGGGAAACACCACCTGTTCCTAGCAGATGGTAAATTAGCATTGAAAAGGATCACCTGTACTGGAAACCCCATTTTCTAATTCTACCATCAGGAGGTAAATCAGCAGTGTGGGTCACAATGAAGCACTATCTGATTTAGCACTTGCTTCTGCTCCAGGAGCATGCCTGTAGTGCATACTGCTACACACCCATTCTCTTACACTGGTGCCCATTCATCAAACTTACAAGAAGTGCGCCAGGCTTGCATCACGGCAAAATGGACTTGGATGTAAGCCATTGCATTCACATTTATTAATGACCCTGACTGAGGAACTTCAATACATGGCAGGGGGTTGGTCTAGATCATCTTTAAGGTCTCTTTCAACCCAAGCCTGTCTATGATTCTATGATATACTAACCTACTTCAGGATTTCTTTATTAAAATATATAGTTATTATTCCTCATGCCTTTTTTTTTAAATGAAGCATCTAGGATCCAAATAAAGATTGATGCAATCACTGTTCTCTTGATCTTCATCCGTAATGCCATCTGACAGTCATATGTGCAACAAAAATTGAAAGTCACCATGAACAATGTAAACATCATCAATCTTTAATGGAACCTTAATATGCGAAGCTTGTACTACACTGAGTCAAAGACCATATCCCTTTTCCAAGGATCTCCAGTGCACGGTGAGTTACAATACTTGAAAATTTTTTCATTGTCACCAAGGCCGCAAGAAAATAAGGAAAGATGTTTCTGCACTTAAAGCACTTTTACTTTATTAAAAGGCTTTCTAATGTGCAAAATGCTCACACAGTCACTCCTGTGGCAGCTGCATTACTGTTATTTTCACCATTCCAAGTACAAAATGAGATTACGAAGGGGTTTCAAGAGCTGGATTTAAATCCAATCTTGCAGCTTCAGAACGTGCCTTAATGTAATATTGTGGGATTTAGAGGTACAGGCCTCAATAGCTTAATCTACGACTTTTTCAAACATCTGGGTCATTGGCAATGTCACTGTGCTTTTATTTTAACTAAATCAAGGGGATAATCAGAAGTATAATCCCTGACCAGTTACTTCCCTGCAAGTCACCAAAAATACACTTACAGCAATGAATCTATCTTGCTGTGGAAGGCTTTGATACAGCCCAGAATTAACCCTTTTGAAATACGAGGTGTACTGTTAAAATAAAAAGCCAATGTCTTCAAGTCTATCTGAATGATTTTGTAAAAACAAGGACTAGAGATCAAAAAGGGGAGCAGGTCTCAAACTACTGTGCCAAATACCTGCCCAGCTTGCATTCAGTAAAGCAAGAGAGTTCTTTAAAACTTTTATATATATATATACACACACACAAACACGCATATACACTGCATATCTGATTCAGGCACTGAAATAAATGGCTGAACCTGGTCACCAAGAGGTGAACCAGCCAAAAAGTCTAAAGTCCCAGCTGGGTGTGTAACAATAGTGTGTTTGTGTGTGGCAGATGCACCCACCCTACTAAAGACCTGAGAAAGGCCCAACAAAGACAGTGCTAAAGTTTCTGGCCCTGGTGGCGCCAGGACTGCCTCCCCCCTCACAGCTCCTGTCTGGGCCACACAGTGGGGGTCAAAGGGGGGAAAGTTGGGGTCCTCAGCCAACAGGGGCTGACACGACCATGGATTGACCACAGATCAGATTAGACCAGGGTATCAATGGGGCCCTGTCAGAGGACTCATTGGAGTTGGTCCTCCTCGGAGCAGCGGGTCTGCAGTCGGGGACTCTCCCCTTGAGTTGGGACACCACTTAAGGGAACTTCTCGAGATTGAGAGCCCTCCCTTTTAGGTGAGTGAGTGAGTGAGTGAGTGCACATTTTGGATCGTTTGGCCAAAACTTAAGAATTCTTAACTCAGCCGTGTCTGGTAATATTCCCAACCAGCATACCGAACCTGTATTTGTTGAATGTCAGTGGGATGTTGTTTAGGTGAATGAAGCTTTGTCTGCTTCATTTCAGTTGCAGATTAAAAGCTTGTTTGAGTTCATGATTTGTGTGTGTAGCCATTTTGGTGCGATTCATAACAGTTTGCCACCTGCTGGCTCGCAGCCCACAGCTACAGAACTCTGTACCTGGATTCACTCTGTATTTAGCTTCCAAACAACTTGCATTAAAATAGTGAGTGGGCAGTGGGAAGAGCTCTCAGCTTATAGAAGTTCTTTTCTCGCCTTGTTTTGATATCATCCTTTTAACAAACAATACTTCTGCATTGTTTTTTTCTGTTTCCTACTTGATTAGAAAGAGTATGAGCAGTATCACTAGGTTATGTGTCCAGATGCAGGCACAGAGTGGGAAAAGCAAACCAGTGCAAACGTAACACACAGAACTGCGGTACGTGCTACAGCAGAAGATGAATCATTCAACCACTGTAGGCCTGGGTGTTTTTGCAAATGCTGCTGAAAGAAGCGAGCTCACCATTCCAGTGCAAGAAAGCAGCACAATTGTTCTTTCTAATATCAACTAAACAAGAAAACCTTGATGATTCCTATGGATATACAAATATGAATCCTTCCTGGACCTGTCTCAAAAGCACATCAAGTATGCTTTAAGAAGTAAGTACTGCTGGTTCCTTCATCCCTTTTACTACATTCAGTATTCATCCACTATTGAGTTACAGAGCACGGCAAAAAGAACTGCCAGGTGGCCTGCGCTAGTGATATAATTCTCTATCATGTTTTCCCTCACTCTCCTTCCCTGCCACGAGCATTATTTTTTGGAGCATCTGCTCTCTGCTGTGCTCTGACCCCTACTCAGTTCTATTCGTATTTCAAGATTCTACAAAAATGGAAGAAACAGGCGAGAAACAACTACACCTGCAGTCAGGGTAACACAGCCATGCAACGGCTCTGTGATGGTGCAAAGGTGCGCTACATCAGGGACTCAGCACGTCCCGCTCTGCACAGGAATAGGTCTCTGAGAAACCAGCAGCAACAGAAACATTCTCATTTCCATTCAGATCCATTCTTTTTTCCACCTTCCACCTCAGGGTCTTGGAAAAGGATGCATCACTGAGCACATTATTCAAAGCAAGATACTACACTGCCATGTAAATACTACCATATTTTTTTATGCTCTTATCTCCCTTTAATGTTTTTATATCAGCTTAGAATCTCACTGGGTTTCATGGTCCCTGTGGCACAATGAGTTGCCTATAGAAATACTCAGGTCTTTCCCATATGAAGTTAAAATCGATTCAATACTGCATTTGTACAAATGTTAGTTTCTTATACGTGTTCCTCTGCATTAGTCCACATTACACATCTCACTGTTAAAGGTTCCATTGTGTTTTTTTTATTTTTAACTTTTCCAGTTAAGATAGAGGTAGCACCTTAGAATTTATATTTTATTAGGGCCTTCTAAATTTCCTGGTTTTTCTTCTGATATTTGAAAAATATAAATAGCAGCATTATATTTTATCAGTTTACAGGCTACCAATGACTTTACAGAACAGCAGCTCGTGTGCTGATGCCTGTGTTTTAACCTAATTAAAGGTACACAGCATGCACAGCACACACTTTGTCAGGCTATAATATAAGTGGTATTCCTGCCTGCAGATGATTTGTCATGTCAAACAATTGTGTACACTGGACTAGGGCAGTACTGCTCAGCTTCAGCTTGATGACACCTCATATAAGTAAAGAAATGCCTATTATAAGTATTTTAAATATTGATGCAAATGCCTCATGTGTCTCTGCAATCTCTTCAGGCTGAAATGACATTAGCCATTGCAGCTGACATAATGGACCATTCTAATATTCTTTAGTGCTGCTGGGTCCGGTCTGGGACTTTTCCAGTGCCCTCCTCCGTAGAGCCTCTGGCGTAATCCTCATTGGGGAGGGTGGTGGGGGGAGGATCTGATATTGGTTTTGTCTATGTATTTGTATATATTTCATTATTTTCCTATTTACATTATTATCCTGTAGCATTTTTGTTTCATTAAACCTGTTAGTTTTCTTTTCCAACCCATAAGTCTCTCTCCCTTATTCTCTTTCTCTTTCCC
>NW_010187364.1:0-36619 GCF_000695765.1 Mesitornis unicolor | reverse complement strand
GATGGGTTAGTAGAGAGTGTCTGTCCAGCATTTAGTGGCCAGCCCAGCCCAGCCCTAAACCACCACATACATAAAAATGGTGAAATTACAAAAGTGGTCCTATAGCGGCGATATACTTCACCAGTACAGCCATCACTTGTCACCTTGTTAGCACTGCAGATAACACTGAGAGACTTAGATTTGAGAGTATGATTCTATCTCCACAAAATTCAAGTGGTTTCGCAACAACTTGTTTGGTGTTTTTTGTCTTATTCTTTTCTTTTTGACTTATGGTGAAGTCAGCAAACCCTTGATGCTAGAATTTCTGGGTAGATCACTTTTCTTCCATTAAAAATTTCAAATTTAAGCCACATGCACGTTTCCCTTTCAGGAAGCAGGATGGAGAGGGCTGGAAATTAAAATCTCAGTATTCCATTTATCTCATTTCAACCTTAATAACAAGGCTTAGGCATAATGTAATCTCTCCTGTCTGCCTTTGATTGGCTTCATATGATCCAAACCAAACAGAACTCACTGAAAAAAAATCTCTTGCTGATTCAATAGGCCCCTTGTTACCTACTAAACAAGCATATAGTTGCAGCTATATGTTTAAGTAATCTCCAGTAAAATCCAGTATTTGAACCATCTGAAGATATCAATCCAGAAAGAAATCAAGTAATGACAGGCAACATTTTTTTTTGTTTGAGACACTGCCCTTCCTTTGAAATTATTAGCATTTTTAGGTCAAGAACTGTTCTCATAATGCACTTGCAAAGCCCAGAATTCAACTTGAAATGCACTGCAGCATTTACTTTCCAAAGGGAAAATCCTCTAAGTTCTGCCTTTTGCAAAAGCTGGTCTAAAGAAACACTTCAGTGTGTGCTTCGCCATCTCACAGTCATAGCTAATGATCCATTCTCTTCCAGCTGAATTCCTAAAAGAGATTTATTCAAGAGACTCACAAGAGCACTGCGCCTTCCTGTAGTGCTAACAAAAAAAAAGTAAAATTAAAAAAAACCTGCTTTGCAATTTCTTTGATATTTCAGAGAACAATAAAGTTGTTTAATCACTATGATACGTTATCACAGACTATTTGTGGATATTATCCGTCCCTTCCACTTCCCGAGGACATAAAGGAAAACAGGTGTCAACTAATAACGAATCCACTGTGATCAGCTAGGCTCTAAGCTAAAGTGAAAGCTTAGCTTCCTAAAGGCACTCAAGTCAATGCGAAACTCAAGTTGACATGAATGCATCATGAAGTAGGGAAACCGAAAAGCCTTCTCCTTGTCCCAGAATCACAGGAGTTGAAAGAACCTCCAGAGATCATTCATTCAAACCAACCCCTGTGCTCAGAACGTGGCCCACTGCAGCAGGTTGCTCAGGACTATGTCCAGTCAAGTTCTGAGCAGCGCCAGATAAAGAAACTTCGCAACTCTGGGCATCCTCTTCCAGTGTTTGAATGCTATTCACAGTGACTTGGTTTTTTTTCTTACACTTAAATTGAATTTCCTGTATTTCACTTTGTGTCTATTGTCTTTTACTTAAGTAACCTTTTTACAAGGAATTAGGAATAGTTCGCACTTTAAAAACAATTATTTGGTACAAACTGAAAAAAAAATTAAAAATAGACCCCTTTACCTCCAGATTACTGCAAAACATGGCCTCAGTCCTACAATCTTTCCTTATGCATGGCTATTCGCAGGGAGGCCTATGCACACTGGGCTTGGCAAGCATAGTGTTAGCAAGATTTTGAAGCCCTTGTACCTTGGATCATGTGCATGACACATGGAATTTCTCCTCACACAGGATGAAGAACTGTTACTCCCCTCACAAAGGCACAAACTTTAGGATTACAATAGTCAAACTGGAATTTGCCTTTGGTCAGAGCAGTGCAGTTTGGGCTGTTTGGTAAGTTTAGGGTTACCCAGTACAGTAAAAGCAACAGTACTGCAGATGAGAAAGGAAAAAAACCACAGAAAGGTAGAGTGCTTGGAGACAAGGAAAGGCTAGAGTTTTCTAGCTCTCAACATAAGCAAAGACAAAAAGCAACGAGGGAAAGGGAAGAGTGTGCTAAACCAACAGAGCTACTAGAAATTCCAGACAAGAGCAGCAGAATACAAAAAAGCTTGACAGACAGTTTGGCAACCAACCATCTTTACTTCCTTTTTTTCCTTTTTCTTCTTTCTTTCTTGCTAATCTGGACTGTACTACTTCCAGCATTGTCCTGGCTAAACTTAAATACAGCAACCTTCTGTCACAGCAGATTTTTCATCTGAAAACCTGTTTTTAAATTACAGTAGCTACACAAGAGAATTTCTATCCTTTCAGTACTTAACCATGCCACAGGAAATAGGTATTAAGAACTATATTAGAGGCTACCTGAGCAACACAAGCTTAACTGGGATTGAATAGACAAAAGACAAAGGCAAAGCTGCTGAGCCATCCTTCACAAGTAGAGTAGTTTTTCCTGAGATTTGTCCTAGTACAAACTGAGCTGGCAGGTACTTCAGGAAGGCTCCACAGAGACATGGATACACGTCCTAGAGATGAAGATGCCTTTCTCAACATGCTGTACCTCCTCTAACTTCAAGCTAAAATTTCGATGGAAAACTTCTCAACTGTTCTCTGCCATTCTCAGGGAGGCTTTAAGCACAAGGTGTCCACATCACCACTCAGTCTTCACCATAAATGCTGCCATTAACAAGTGTGAGCTTCACAGAGGACTTCAGATCTTTATGCACGGCCCAGTAACCTGAGTCCTGATACAGAAATACCATCCTTTCTGGGAGGAAGAGATTCAGAGGGGGAAAGTTGACCCCCTCAGTTGACTCCTCTTCTCTGTGGAGTTTCCTTTTATTTCTAATGAATGTTGGAATTAGAGCTGCAACGTTTTAACGCTTGAGTTGAGATCAGTAACTTATTTCCCAGTCATCTATCATCTACCTCATGCTGACTGCTAAATACTTGACATCCAAATCAGGAATAGAAAAACCTCTTAACACCAATGTAGCATTAAGAAGAAGACATTCTTTATTCGACCTCGGGTGCAAGGGGCATTACTTATTCCATCCAAGCTCACACAACTACTGGCACTTTTCTTGGCATATTTATACACAAAAGCTTCAGGATTGCATAATCTGAGCTACAGTGATTGGTAACTATTGAAATATAATTATAATACATTTAAATATCTGCTGAATCACTCTGGGATCAAACTGTGCTTGCATCCAAGGGGTCCTTTGGTGGTCTCTGGTGGTCCCTTGTGGTTCTGAAGAGACACACACTTACTGTTCTTTCCATGAACTTTGAGTCTTTCTCCCACATACGGTCTTTCCTGGACCCTTCTCCTCAGTATCCTTATCTTGGTCTCAGCCAGTGTTCTGCTGGTTTATCTGTAGTCCTTCAGAATGTACTAAGATGTATCTGTACGAGGACATCTCAGTCGTAGTTACAGAAATCATGTCCTTGGGTGAGTTCTTGTTTGAGGTCCCTTACGACATACTGACTGCTAAATACTGACCACTTAGCTCAATTCAGACCCACCTCTGCCACCCTCTGAACTGTCAGTGTTGTCTTTCTCTCTGATAGTCTGAATACAGAAGATTACAAAAATATTTCTATTCTCCCTCAAGGTGACAAAAAGTTAATTTCCTTCATCCATAACCCAACACACACATATGAATGAAATATCCTTAGAAAGAGCCAGAGGAGATTTCCAGTTTAGACTGCTTATGTCCATCCACCAGCAGAAATGATGAGAAGTACAACTTGCATAGCTATACTCTGCACACAGATCTTTTTATCTATAGACATTTCTGTATTGCAATGTTCATATCCAGGATCCTGCTTATCAGCCTGTTCAATATTTCAGATAAAAGATTTCTTGTACTAAAGTCATGCACAGTTTAAAAAAAACGTGGGGGAAGTTATCCCAGTAGATCTCTCTCGTGCAGCACAATGCAACTGTGACGATGGGATGCCTGCCACCTACTCCATCACAGGTTTGAATGGCAGCTGCCTCAGTAAAACAAGAGCAGCTCTGCAGATGCTAATGCCAGACAATGGCTTGACATCCTGAACCACAGCTCAGCACAGTTACATTGTGCTTGAAATGTGATTGAAGTTACAAAGTTGGGATGACAGTTGGAATGCTTTTATCTCCCATTCTTATTGCATTTCTACATAACTTTACTACATTACCTAAGTTAAAAATTACTGACCATCCCATAGTGCTGCAATAAAAAGTGATCTTACACAACTGTTTTACTTGCATTGTAAATCTCTTTAATGTATCTTTCAAACCCCCCAAGTGGACCTTGTTTTTCAGATTGATCTTTAAATGCCTTTTATTGCTTAGCATTCTGAGACTCCAAACAAAGGCATTATCTTATGATCATGGACTTGACTGGGCAATAAATACATGAAAATACAGATAAAACAAAGAAGCTAGCAAGATCTGTTCCACCTTTAGAGTCTCGGTACCATCATTAATTTAGTCTCTTAAGACCAAAACTTTGAAGACGTGTGCTTGTATGTGTATATTATTTATTGCCCCAAATAGCAAAGACATTATGCATCTAGCATATAAACATCCAACAGTAACAGAGCACTAAACGTAAAAGGAAAATGTGAGTTCAGCTACAATGTTTATGTTGACTTTAGATGCTCCTGATTAGAGTTCTCTCTTTATATTTTCATAGAAAAGCTAATCTGGAATATTGGGTTACAGGAGTCTCAAATGCCACTTAATTATAATTATGATGAATAATCAATCAAAAGATGCAGGGGTTTGACTTTCATAAAGAACAATGCATTTTTGTTGAAAAAGTGCTTTTTCTTCTAATCTCCCAATTTCAAGAAATCCTTTTTTATGTTGTTCATGTATTGTTTTCTCCTTTATTATGCTTTTAAAGACCGCATCATTAGCTTTCAACCCCCTCTTCAGAAGTCAATTTTTCAAATGTAAAAAGTTCGATTCTGCCTACCCAGTAACAACAATGCTTTGAATTTATGACCTTCAAAAAACCAGGCACAAATTAAACCACAAAGCTCTCCCTGATAAAGGTAATTAAAGCTATGGACCTACATGCTCAAAGGAATTCAGACCCTAAACTACCACCAAAACTGAAGGGATTTTTTTTTAAAAGTAGGAGGCACCAATTCAGGATGTACCTATCCTTTTAATCACTAATGAAGACATAAGAAATGAAGTCATTTATCTGCATATGTAAGTCAGGCAGTATTAGAATTATGACCCATGTCTCCTGACAGTCCTTCCAAACACGCTGCATTTCAATACTACTTTTTCTTCTCCACTTCTGAAAAATACATACAGATTAAAATAGCTGAAGAAACTTGCAGCTGTGTTCTGCTTGATATATGAAGATCTCTAAAAGCATAAATTATGAGAGTGTCTACATAATATATGAAATTGTACAGGGCTGATGGTGGGTTTTTTCATTTCTACATTTTTAAAAGAAAAACTATAACTATTCCTAGGAAATTTAAAAGGCACATACTCTAAAAGAAAAAAAGCAAGAAAGCAGCTGTGAATATTCTTCACATTACTTTTAAAACTATTATCAATATTCCAATGACCCAGAAAACAAAGCATATACTAATATGGACATTTCTAACTGCAGCAAAACCAAGAGCAGGATCTAGGTTTGTAAGAAGCAAGCTAGTACCACACCAGGCTCTGTTAACCACAACTCAAAAGATTATGAGTACCACATGTTATGCCATTTCAGACACATCTGGAATGCACCATATGGTAGAAGTAGCTTATTTGTGGAGTTGGACTGCCCTTTTCTTCTTCTCACACACAGACACATTTTTCTCCTCTTTCTCAACTGTTATTTGTGGAAAGACATTACAATCCTTACACTACTGCCTTCTTCACAGCAAGAATCCCGTCTGCTTACAAATGTCAACTGGTCTGTTAGCACAAAAAAGGAAAAATGCAATACCATCTGACTGGTTAAATAAATAAATGCCCTTTCCACAATTCTAAGTCATCCATCCCATGCGAAACTACAGAGACCATCCTTCTGCTTGATTTATGATACCCTGTTAGCCACAGAATTACTTAGCAAAATCAGTTTGGCTTGATATAAAATTCTCTCTCTTCACCAGGAGGGGAAAAAAAAAAGTAAGCTCCACAAAAAGAAGACATTAATTTAGGAATAGTTGAGCTATCATTGACTTATCAAAATAAAGCTGGAGACATAAATCAATTCTACCGCCTGGACAAAGATAAATCAATAAAGCTCAGAAAGACAGTATTGATTCTGTAGCCATCACTCAAAGGCTCTTCATTTCATTCCTCAGCCATCTGTTTAATTGAAATGGTAACTCTGATAACTTCTGGTAGGCCTTGACCACGTTGACTTTGATACAACGTTATCCAATCACATATAGATGGCGTATGACCTCCTGTCAGTGAGAATCCTAAATGTGTTATCCACATGGATTAGTTTGGATAGATACATTTTGTATTAAACAAGATGCTTCTGTCTAAACTTCTTACGTGACCTTCAGCAGGTGAGTCTTTTGTTCAAATCATCCTGTAGTTCGACCTAATCTCCTCTCTTCAACTCACCAGTAGCTGAAGAGTAAATAGAAGTGTTTGACATTCATCCTTCAAACATCCTTCTTGTCTTAATTTGTGCACAGAGATTGAATAATTTACTTGTATTTATGCTTAATAAGTACAACCCATGCAGAAAAGGCAGAATTGGAGAAGCTGTGAAATGTGTCTTTGGTACAGACATGTTAGTGCGTTTATGGATTTGTTACTCAAAATCAAATGGAATGAAAAATAGTGCTCGTCTCAAAACTAAAATAGTAGTGCATGAGAATGTGTACATTAATTCTATAAACCTGCAGCTAGGAAAAACATTATACAAGATTATGCAGCAACTCTGAGAAACTACAACCAAGATTAAATTGTTTCCTCATTTTAGAGAAGCTCCTTGTCAATTATTAAAACAGAGGCTCAGATTCTATCCTAAAACAACATACAATGGAGACATTCTGTTTTATTAAAAAGTAAGACAGCACTCCTGGTGCTCCTCCTTCATCATCAAGCTGCTGTGGCAAAATGCACTCTGCCATACTGCAGGAAGGTAGCATGCAACATCCTGCACACTCTCCTTCCAGTGCTATAATTAGACAGCAGAACAAACACGCACATCAGAATCTGATGACATCAACTGAAAAATTATTAAGCTGTCAAATGCATTTGGCACAAGCTTTACCCACCACAGTCAACCTCCCTTCTAACTAGAAGAGCTCAAAGACATAAAACAACGTACATCGTAATCAAGGCATAAAGGTCAAAATTCGCAATCCTGCTACTTCGTTTTTATCATATTGCAACTACGCAAGAAAAACTGCCCACACTAGCCTGAAAATCATAGAAAATAAATATATAATAATTCTAAAGGAGTTCATAAAATAATAGTTATATTACTTTCCCTGTTGGAACCATACTGAACCCATCAGTACACCAATACTGGGAAATACAGAATGAGGTAAAGCAACATTAAATTCTAGATCAATGAAATACATAAAAGCAAAGTATTTGGTAGTATAAATTATGTTCTATTTCCAAATGATGAATCTGACTTAAGTAAAAACAAAGGTATTGAGTGTTCAGCTATAAACTACCCTGTAACCATACAACTGTACTGCTAAATTGTACGCTGGCAGTGTTCTCCTAGTAACACTGGAATCTGTGCTTTCCATACTATGGTGCAGCAGGACTAAGTGGGTAAAACTTTCCAGCTGTAGAAGTTTGCTTCAAGAAATGACTGCTGTGCCTCAAGAAAGACACCCTGGTGAGTTCTGGAAGGAGTTACCTTTCCTCCGCCAAGACAACTCATCTCAGGAAGCACTGGGAACTCCTTCAGTGGGTAAATGCACACCTGAGCATGCCATTATTTGCTTGTAGAGAACATCCTGGAAATCTCTCATGTTTCAGACTCTTCATGAAGCATGCAAACAGCTGCTGTCTGTCAAGCAGTGAATTCCTTGCAGCTGGACCGAGTAACCCAGAAAACTGTGAAGCATATAGCTGTCTGGAGCTAGGGAATTGTGAATACAGCAGGATCACTCTTCAGAATGTGGAGAACCTTCATGACCAAAACTCAACTTCAGACTTTTGTTCAGTTGCAGGCTTGTCATCCCAGCTCAGGAGGGAGTTACAGTGAAATTACAGCTCTGTCCTCTCCAAAATCATTGCTATGAACAATATATTCCTTCCCAGAAATATGGAGGAAAGAATCCATGTGCACCTTAGGACTTTTACTTTTATGATTATGAGATCTTTATATACTTTCTCCCCTTCCATATCCATGAAAGACCCAGAAGGAACCAAACTTAATGATAACATTCCTTAGGAGAGGACTGGAAAATGGTTGGTTTTTTTCTGCGGGAAAAGGAGTCTAGCATATTGGCAGGATTTTTAGCCAGCACTGGAGCCAGCTATTAGATGCTGTTGAACTAACCTTGCTTCTTATGACACTGTCCACTGTAAAGCACATCAGCGTAACTGGGAAATCATACTTTCTGCAGTGATCCTATATTTTAAGAGCATTTCCTGGTAGTGTTAAATATAGTCAGAGAAGAATTTTGCTTAGACAAGCAGGGAGTAAAACGAGCTGCACACTTTTTCAACCCCATTTTGAGTGACTGTAGTTGAAAAAACTAACATTTGAGTGTATAATGCTGGCACAGCACACCAATAGATTTTGGAGCTGGAAGGCAGATGTCAACTTAGTACCATATTGCAAACTATCTGCAATACGGTTACTTCTCATTAACATAAATTAATATGCTAAGTATAACAAACAATACACTGATTACAGTGGTTAAAATAGCTAAACCAAGACATGTTAGGAGGCAATTTTTAAAAAGAAAATATCCCTGAAGTTTTGTGGTTTTTAATTCAATCATAATTTCTGTGTCTATCATGATGAAAGAACTTGAAATAAGTTGTTTTTCCATATATGACGCCTATCAGCTGCCTGTTACTGACACGGTTTATGCTTTTTATTACTGGTATCGTGTCAGGGAATTAAGCGTCTCAAAGAGGGGAGGGAGTAAAGAATGCTACGTAATCAGTATTCTGAAGAAATATCATTGTGTTAAATAGACTCCTCAATATAGAAAATTGAATTTGAAAAGCAAGTACAGAGGAAGTTAGTAGCAAAATCACGTTCTGCCTAGAATGCAATCGTATCCAATTAAAGCCAATAAATCTCATTCGATGATGCAAGCCTAGGAAAAAGCAGTTTTACAACAACATTTTGATAAACAATTTTTCATCTAAATCTACCTTTTTCTTTAGCTATCGATTACCGTCACAGAGGAGAGAATATTGACATGTGCATGAAACCATCACAAGTTAAAATCAAGTTTCAGATACAGTATCTCTGGTTCATCTCCGTGTTCAGAATTAAACAGAAATGCCCAAGTACTGCAAGAGATTCGGTAACCAGCTCCACCACAGAGCTGTCAAGGTTGAGTAACCATCAAAAATATCATTCTCATGTAATCTCACTGAGAAGCAGTAACAGAGCAAAGATGTCAGTCCTTGAAAGGGATTTACCTCACAGCCAGGTTCTGCTGATTACAGGGCTTCTATACCACCACTGCTTCACATACAAAAAACAAAATCGGAGCAGAAACTTTGATCACACCGCCTGATTGGCAGAGGCTGAGGAGCAGAGTATAAAGGTTTCTGAAGTAAATTACATTATTAAGTTTTTTTTAAAAAAAAACAACAAAACAAACAAAAAAAACCCCACAAAACCATCAAAAATCTAAACCATCAGGGATCAAGTTTTCATACTGCCAAAGTCCGGAGCTTTATTTCAGTTTCCCCATTTGCAGCAGTGCACAGCAGCTGCTCATCCTGCACAGGATAAAGTGCCTTACACAATTCAAAATTAAGGTAATAATGCCATTTAAGATTATATGCTTTGTACACAGAAGCTAGACTCTCTACCAGTTATCTGAGAAAAAGTGGGCACATTTTCATTTGTCATTAACAGTAAGTTTACTCAAAAGGACTTTGAGATGTCTAAACAATGAGTAAATTGGTGCAAATTCTAAGAATTTTTTTAATTCTTTATTTTTAGATCTGACGATTCCACATGAATGATTTCACAGCAATGTAATTGCACTGTTTTACATTTCATGTGGTGAACAGAAACCATAAAGGATTAATCCACTCAGCAACTAAAAATGCCTTTTGTAACTCTCCTAGAAAGGATACATATGATATTTTTCATATGAACAAAAAAATAATTCTTTAATCTCCATTAAAGGGGTTTGGTTTACTTTTGCCATTTTTAAAACAAATTAATAGAAAGAGGCAAACATTGGTCTGAAATACAAAGTCTTAAATTACATGGGTTTACTAAGCCCACCAAAAAAATTATCCTGAGGTCAAGATTAAAAACTATAGTCAAATTATTGCCTTAATTGTGCATCATGTCTACCTTTGGTTGGACAGATGATACCACATGGAAATCAAGTCAAGGAAAAGATTAGCCCTTAATCCAGTCGTAAATATAAGCATTTGAAATATGATTTTCTAAAAAGCAACAGTTCCTCTACCTCTGAAATGTCTCCCAGTAACGCTGCAAATGTATTATCACCATCAAAAAATATTGTTCACTTTCTTCTGAATATTTTTCAGTGAATAGTGATGTGTTGAGAAGAAATTTTTATTAAGATGTCCATCATCAAATATATACTTAAAAGTCTGTCTTTATAAACCTTTTTAAGAAGCATTACCAGTACACTGTTTAAGGACAATACAGTCAAAACGTGGCTTATGGAGGACGTTCTGGCGAGTTAGCTACATACAGCTATCCACACCATAGTCTGCACTTGTAAACTACTTCAGAAGAAAGAAGACGTGGCTGCATTTCAACTGCAAAACAGTTGTGGTGTTAACATGACACCCATTCCAAAGGCTTTACCTTCCCCTGCTGTTTTGCCTTCCCAGCAGCAAGCTGTAACCTATTCAAAATTTTCTCAGTCTGGTCCTTTTCATGAAGAATAATATTCTCCAGCCCTAAAATGGGTCCGTCTCCTCTTTCCTTTTTTTTAGTGAAGGATTTTTGGCTCTCTTTTGGAAAGGGTACAATCAGAAGAACAGAGCCTTGCAATTACTTTCATGGAGGAGCTAAGTGCAACATGCTATCATCCTACATCTCTACTAAGAAACCTCTTGCCTTAGCAACCATTTAGATGGAGACAGATTATATTCCTCCTTGATTATACATCCTGCTTTTACAATAACAGAGGAAGCTGAGGTATTACGATGCTAACAGTAATCATATCAGAGAACCGTACCTAAGGAGAATTGCAAATGATCTGTATATGACCCACTTCTGCTTGAAAATGAAACTTCTGAGGTTTCACTTCTATCACACACCTATACAAATTTGTGCTGTGTTTCTAAGCAGAAGCCAAAGATATCTGAATCTATCCCTCCAGCTGCCTGATGAGTCTATCCGGCAGGCCATAACATTCAAATAAATGACTGGTAGTTTAATCTGTGCTTCGCAGCAAACATTCAGAGATGTTGTAACTCCAACAGATAACACCAGGCATACGCAAACTCTCAGATAGTTTACCATTCTACTTAATTTAAATATTCACTCGCTCAAGTCTTACGATTTAGGAAGGTTCCTTATTAAAAACAGCAAAGAATGAAAGTACAAATTGTACTGAGAAGTACTGATGAGATGGGGATATTTTAAGCCCTATCTCTCACTTAAATATGAGTCTTTCATGACTGAAGTCTGGAGTCTAGTTTTGTTCTGGAGAATAGGTTCAGTATTATATCCAGCTAATGCAAATCTCTACCAACAAAAAAATGTATCATGATGAACACATTAATTCCATTGATATACCTGGAATTACCAGTTCTACAAGAATTCTTGGATTTTATGCAGATATACTTACTGGGGGGAGAGAAGGGGAACACTACACCGCAAAAATAATCATTCTTAATTTAAAAGTTTTACTTACTAATTCAGAAAATATGGACGGTACTGTACACCTTAAATTATCAGACACAGCACATCATATGGCAAAAGACAAAGAGGAACAAATGAAGAATTGCTGTGGGCTTAACACACTGCACTGGCACACAGAAGAGACTTCTGTCTCAGAGACAAGAACTCTGACAAGTTACTGAATCTCTCTGCAGGAGAGTAATTGAGAATTGGCTGGCTACAAAACAACAGTTCTGTTGGTGGGGGAGGCAGGAGGAATAGTGACAACTTAGCAGTTCCTCTGCTCTATCAAGATAGAACTGAGATCATTGCAAAATTGCATAAAGGCCAGAAACACAGACTTGCATGCCCCATGACAGCCTAGTGGTTATGGCACCCATGTGGAAGTTTTGAGACTTGAACTTAGCTTATGCCATATCTCTAGTGAACATCACAGTCACTGGGTTCTGGGTTATTCTAACTCTCTCTTTCCCAGCACCAGCATCCCATCTCAGTACTGAGAAACAGTTCTGTTCCTGCAAAGCAGTACTATTCAATGTGAGAACACTAAGACAAACCTTTTTTAATCAGCTCTGCTGCTATGTGTTTCCCCAGCATCTTTCAAGCAGCCCCCAGATGCTACCAGAGTACAAATAGAAAAAGATGCCCAACTTCTTGGTAGCATTTTTTAAAAATCATTTCTAAGTAACACTAAAAACATGGACACAGTAATTAGGATGAGCCTATGTAGGATTTTCAAACTGAGCAAGTGAAAATCCTTTGGATATTGCACAAATTTAATACAATTTAATAAGGTCTATGCTGGCCCACATTGATTATCCGAGGAGTACAGAATGTGATACAAGAACACTGCCACATGATTTTTAAGCCTCAGCATCCAAGACTTAGCAAAAACATAAGGCCTCCTATCGAGTTCTTTCACAACTGCTTATTCAAGTCTTTTGGGATTCAAAAACTGGTTTCAGGACTGGCTTTTAATTTTTTTTAAGTTCTTTCTCCGTACTTTAAAAGATTATTTCCCACAATGACATTTCATCTCTCAGAATTACAACCCTCAATAAGGAATTCAAAATTAAACTCCGTTTACTTTGTCTAATTCTTCGAAAGACACTAATTAAAGCCCTCTTAGTCCCCATACCTCTCAGAATACTTAGGCTTATGCTGTCCTTACCCATAAATAGACAGAAGCTGACCAAATCATGCTTCCTACAGCTACTTAGACCTCTTCAGAAAGAAAGGTGTGCCACCCTCTTGTTTAAGGTAGGCCAGCCACAGACAGTAGCAACATTTGGTTTAAATGCACAGTGCTTCCTGAAGGAATACACAGTTTCCTAAGTGCAAATTTTTCCATTAGTAACTGCTTAACATCAAGCACATTTATTGAAAGCAGTGAATATGGAGCATAAAATAATTGTAATCGAACGTATCTTGTGCCCCAGTATGTCTTCAAGGCCAAGCCTAGCAGAGTAGGTGAACAGAAACCCTTCTTCTGTTTTATAAAAATGTGACATCTGACAATACCTCTTTAGAAAGAAATGCTCTGGAAACAAGAAACTGCACAATGAGCTCCTGTGGGATTTATTTTTTGTTTGGCGTTTTTGGTTGTTTTGGTTTTTTTAGAAAACTCGTTTGTAGTATTGAACATGCTGGAAAGCCCATCTTAAAGGGAAGTTTTCTCCATTTTTCTTTTCTTTGAAAAAATTAGAAAATTTGAGCATCCTTTTGAAGAAGCCTCACAATTTTGTACGTAAAGAACTCAAAGAGTTTCTCAGAAAACATAGGCTGAGCATGTACATGTGACACTGGCTCCTCTGTTCTAACGTTTTCTTTATTTCCATAATTACACACCCTTTTTCAAATAAAACAACACAGCCTGTGCTTTTATATATGCTTAGAGAAAAGCATAGTGTCTGCTGCTGGATACTATGCTACTTATTCCAGACAAACAAAATTCCTTAGAGTTGTTTAAACAAAAAGAACACGGAGATCTGCTTTTATCTACAGCTTAAACAAAACAAAAAACGGTGAAAATTTGCAGCCTTTTGTCAGCCACTTAATTTTGAAGCTAAGTTAACTCTAAATTTTAGATGAAGAAGGCTCTGCCGCTAGTTGAAAATAATTTCATCACGTGACTTCTGATTATATCATTAAAATAAATACCTTGCAGAAAAGAGATCTTATCATACAAGATGTTTAACTTAATAAAAATATTGTGGACTACTAAGATAATGTGATATCAAAATGCAGGATTTGGAGAAAAATTACAAGATGTGGTATCTTAATTTCCACAGAATGGATATTATATATTACTAAAGTTTCTGAAGGGATACTTCGAGCAGATGGAAAATATGATTCCCTAAATTTCCCATTCCAGGAATGTTCTCAACTCAGAGTTACAGAGCGTTAATACCAGGCCACACAATGGCACTTCAGCGTCCTTGAGTCTCTGCAAGGCCTGGTCTTGCTAACCTCTCTCCCATTATCTGTTACTAATGCTACAAAGCTCCCAGCAGAGCAGGACAGATATTGCTACTTCTGCATTCCTCACCAAAAGAGCTGACGGTCTCCTTTCCCCATGCAGATCCTGAAAGCATTCAGCTTAAGACTCAGCCCCACCTCTCTCTCATTTTACCCGCGTGACCCCGACAAAGACCAGAGCCTTCAAGCGCATCTGCCCACATCTATGAATGTGCAGGACAGAAGGAAAAATATCACGTTTAGTATAACATTCAAACTTGCTTTTCATAAGTGCCTCCAAGTTATTCTTGTTTCAACACATTTGCAGTTGATAAATGTGAAATATTTAAGTTAAAATGTTTATGAAAACAAATACCAAAACAAGCTCATTCCAAAACACAGAAATCAGTGCAAGAGGAATTTCTGTACGTAAACTTAACATGTGGCCTCTTCACATTACAACAGCTGGAAAAAAAACCCTCTTCTCCAAGCCCTTCTGAATTTCCTGATCTTTATTAAATAGCCCCCTTCCTCCACCCACCCCCTCTCAGCCTTTAAAATTTCTGTTTGCCAAATTTTCCTTTTCTTTGCTCTGATAGACATTAGTTAAGGTGGATTATAGATTATTTTTTTCCATTCTTTTATAAAAGACTTTCCTGCTGGCACTTCACTGATGTGATAAAATTGTTGGTCTTAAAGCTTTAAGCCTCAGAAAATACTGTAGAAAAGAAACATCAACTTTCAAGAAGTTGTATTTAGTTAAAAGAAAAAAACAGAAGAAACTCATTTGAAGGGCTAAACTGAGTCCTTAGATACAATCCATCTTCTGAGAAGCTACAAAGCTGATGTCAGTCAAAGGCCAGGCAGAATGAAAAAGAAAAAGTCAATCTGGAATGTTAATGAAAATGTATCTACTGCAAAGAGAAGACACGGTGACAAGATTGAGCAAGTCTTCTCATGTTCACATACTACTGAGTATTAAGGTCATAATGGGCATATCCATTAAGTGAAGTCACTGCTGTAATGTACCATACTGAAGTGTGTGATGCCTTTCACTTTGATTGGCAGTTATTATCATTTAGGATTAAATGGACCTTGGTAACCAGGTTCATCTTCCCCTTTCATTACGATCTGTGCGATGTGACGAGAAGGAACATTATCATAACTTAAAAGACAACAAGGATTACGTGAATGATAGTCACTTGAAGGCCTTTGAGAAACTTCTTTATCCTAAAAAAACCCACATCTGAAGGTTCCTAAAAGCTGCTTTGCCTATATATCCATTACTCAATATAGCAGAATATGCCATATAGTACTTACAAGGAGCCCTAGATGAGTTATAAGTAACAAGAAAAAAAGGTTGATTATAATTTGGTTCAGTTTAAGTTATCAAGGATGATTTTGTGTGTCAGCCCAAGAAGTTTAGCCAGCTGTTAGACACAGTGAAATGTGAAACGTCAGTTCTCACAGTCTATAGATTGAAACTCTGATAAATATATATGTGATACTCTGATAAAAATACATGTGATAAGGAATTCACTTAAATTTAGAATGTCACAAACCGTTTATTGTCTTGGTACAGTCATTTGAACTGGGCTCAATTTTGAGTTCACTTATGCTGTTTTACCCTGGAACTCTATTATTAATGGTGTTAGCTCTGGTCTTCAAGTTTGGAAATAAGTCACACAATCCCAAACTAGAACGACTTGCAAAAGCATCCTGGTTTTCTGTAGTGGTGATCTTCCTCATTAACACTATTAGCCCTCAAAGGTACTGATCTGCTATCGGTACAGGAAAAAAAACAAACAAACCAGAAATTAAGATTAAGAAAAGGCAAATCCTTCCATTAATATAACAGCAAACCCAAAGCAGTATACTTCCACTTTATGGCTGATCATTGTTTTCCATTTTGCTGGTGAATATGAAAGATGCTTAAAAGTAATTCAATGTTCTTAACTCTACAAAACCAGAGAATTTCCCCTCAGAAGAAAAATAAAAGAATAACCTGTGGAAGTCTAAAGCATGTTAAAATGGACAATTTTTGGAACACAAGAAATTCCAGAGAACAGGGAAGAAAAGGGAAGGAGAGGAAGAAAGCAACCAAAGAAGTTTAGGAAGGGTAAACAAATGGAAAATGAACAAAACCCAGTTTGATGCAGGTTGACACAATCATCTAGTATAAGCATTTATTATTTATTTATTTTTATTTGAGTCCTTCACCAACCTAGCTGAGCAACATTCCCACTGTCACACACCTCGTTGTTGACTGAATTCTTTCCTCTCTCTGTCAAAGTCTGTCAACTCTGTCACACTACTGGGAGGCTTTTCAGTATTGACTTTGAGTGTGCGGACGCCATTCATTCTCTTTATAGGTTAGGAACATCTCTTCCCATTTTGCTACATTGAGATTGGTCTATGGCTGATGAAGCGAAGTCTTCTGAAATTTCAGTGATATTTTTTTTTTGTTCTGTTTAAAAGACATCACTCCACAACAAATATATGTAAAACAGCATTTAGATGTCTCCCATGTTCTTCCATTAAGAGTTTTATTTTCTAAATTTACTCTTTTCAGCACACCATTCAGCGATCATTCAAAGAAGTTTGGTAGAAGGCAGCAACTTTCTTCAATGTCTAAATTCACAATAGGTACTGCTTAGTATGAACTTCCATATTTTACAACTTCCATCTACAACTTGCACATCCTACACGCACTGCAAAGTACAGGTCCACAAGTCCTGTGCGCTCACTGCAGGGCAAGATCTTTCAAGAAAAGATTATGTCCATTCCAGTATTCATGTAATGAATGTGACATTAAAAAAAATGAGAACTTATCTCACAGTGAGAAATTTGATGAACTCCATGCATCTCATTAATCAGAAGATAGTTAACAGCACGTAATAACAGGGGAAAAAAATCTAAATAACCACCCCAAAGGTGGTTCTTTAATCACAAAAACTAGAAAAGATGAAAGCTAAGAGCTGAAGTGAGACACATTTCCATAGAAATAAAATACTTCTCTTTTTAAATTAGCAGTTGGGAAAACTGGGCATTGGAATAATTTTCCTAGTGATAAAGGAGGATCTTTACCATTTCAAGCAATTTTCTTTCTTTTTTTTTCTTTTCTCAATGACCACAAATTGATTTGAGGCTCAGATTAGGTTTATTATTGCTGCAATTCTGTTCAATATGTGTAGAATTGATTTTAAATGTTCCAGCACTGGGATGGTAGGGAAAAAGATGGCAGGAGAAAAGAAACTGATTTTGCAGATAAGTTCCCCTTGCCTTTGGAGTGATGAAACATTTCTCTGGATGACAGATATGTGCCCGTGTATCATTATTCCCCTTGAACAGGTCAGGCTTTTCAGTTGCTCCTTTTATTTTCACCCTTGCTCGTGATCCACAAAAGATTACTTTGGATTACAAAAAAAAATAAAACAGATGAAAACGTTGCTCCTGGCTTTTTACATCACCACTAGAAGTAACTCTTTCATAAAACTTTTTTTTGTGATCAGAATTTGATTGTTCTTTACCATATAATAAAACCAGCTATAGTAGCATTCTCCTAGTGCCACTATACCGGACCTAAAGTTCTGTCAAGATTTCCACTGCAAAAGCAATCTCTAGGGGTTCATATCTCAGCTCTTTTTCAGTCACATGGGGTTAGAGCTGAAATAAAATTTGTCAACCTGCATGCAGGTTCCGTATTAAGTAAATAAATAAAAGTTTTAAAAAATGGTGGTGGTGGGGGTAGAATTAACCGGTCAAAATATTTTCTTACTGTGGAATCCTGATAAGCAATTTCAGGGAGCTGCAATTATCTGAGTCATGACAAAATAGCAGTTCTATAAGTTCAGCACAGATGCACCTCCTGCACTTAATAAACGAGCAAACATTAAACAGCAACAGGTCTGAAATAGAACTCTGGGTTCTAACATTCCTGCCATGCACATGTGCGTAGCTCAACCTCTCAAAACCTGTAGCCAAAACCTGCCAGACCACCACCATTTTATCAGGTCAAATCTGGAAGTAAGAATCCAAATGTTTGAAAATGTGAGAAGATCAGATCTAAACTCATTGCTAGGATAAATGTTTGTCTTTATATAGATATGCAGCAGAACACCCTTATCATTAAACCTGTTATCCTATCACACAACAAATTTACTCTAATTTGGAATTCCTTTGATACTAGGAATTGCTCTGTATGGAAACAATTAAGCTACTAGCTGGAGCAATTTAAGAAAGTCCTGAGCAGCATCAAGGGCTGCAAGACTGTTCTTGTTCAAAAGTACATAGAGTCTATCTGACATTTGAAAAATCAGCCCAGACCCTACTTTTATGACAGCCACATTTCTATGTACTAAGAATCTCAAGGAAAGAGAAAGAGTTATTTGTGCACAAGTCATTATACTGACTACTGGGTTTTATTAGCAGTAATAGAGTATGATCATTTGTGGCCTGTGTAAATAAGTTTTTAACTGAAAGAAGGAATGTTAGGCAGCACACAAAGGTGCCCTATAGGCATCTGACTAACTATGGGTTACCTCATACAGCCCCCAGAAATCAATAGAACCAACATGGAATGAGCGCCAGTGAAGAGACCACGTTAAAAAGCACCACATTTAATTATTTTTTTTTTCACCCAGAATTCTAAGAGACTAAATTAGGAGAGCTCTCATGGACAACAGGAAGGTATTTTACCCATAAGACAGTCAAAGTTTTCCATATTTTACCCAGATAAAAGAGTTAAGCAGGAGTCAGAATATTGTTCGAAATTAGTTCAGCCTTTTACTGACTTTAAAAATTGCTTAAATAATTGGATATCATTGACTGAGTAAATAATGGATTAAAAGGACTGCTTGTCTCCATATCTTATGAAAGCAATTATGATAGATCCACCTCTATTCTTAATACTGTAATATTTGTTATGCCAGACCAAATTATCAAAAGCAGAGTTCCCTTCAAAACGTCTCAGATGCTTAAAAAAAAAGCTCACCCCTTAGAAGAAGGCAGCAATAAGCAGCTCTAGCTGCTAATAGCAGAGCACTTAACTCACACAATGCTGCAAAAAACCAGTCTCTCTGCATCTGTGCTTAAATGGTCAGATCTTTGATCTACAAATGTCTTGAAAACTCAAGCTACAAGTGGACTTTACTCCAAAAATAACATCCTTCTCTGAGCATTTGGACACTAATGCCAGTGAAGTCAGGATACTATCTCCTAAATAAATAAATTGGCAATCTAAAGCTACCAAGAAAAAGAAAAGAAGAAAAACATTTCAGTCTTGAAGAGGGTGCTAGGCACTAATTGCTACCCAGCTATTAAGTGATCCTGGTGCCAGATCTTACGGCATCCATATGTTTTTCCACTGTCAAAAGAGTACAGTAATGTCAAACTTCTTTATAAATGTGCTTTGAGAATACTGATGAAAAAGACAATATAATACCAAAAAGTTTATTATTATTACTATTATTTAAAAGTAAATATGGTCGCTTAAAATATATTTCTTCTCTGTTCAGGAATTTTAAATTCTTGCTGTCTATGGCACCTGTCTTTTGTTTTGTTTTGACGTGCGGATACAAAACAGACCCCACAATCCGTAAGATTGTAAAGTAGGTATGTTTATTCACCGGTGGGCAGCAAGGTAGATCTTTCTTAAAACCTTGTGCACCGAGTGCCACCGCTCGCCGAGGTTATATGTGGTAAAATGTTACATATACATAAGATTTCCCAATACGCCTATACATATGCATGACCTATCCGGCTTCGTATTAAGATGCGTTCCAGGAAGTCATTTCCATAAACTCCTCCTAACTGCGCTTGCGCAGTACCTTCAGGTGGTCATGGTGGAGAGCCTTTTTTCGTGACCACTAGTAACCCTTGCTTGTGCGCAGACTCAGTTGTTCTCTGGTTCTTCCTCAATCCGGGGGGTCAGGTTTAGCCAGTTCTTGAGACCACTCTCTGGTTCTTATCAGTAACTCAAGACTTGTCGCTCCACCCAGTCCACACAATTAGCAGCACATTTAGTAAGTGATAAGTAATACAATGTTTCCCAAGATTTCTTTAATCCCTTTTTCAGTTTATTAAGAAGAAATAGGTATAAAAGGATTTAAAATGAGACCTTTTCACGGTAACTGATAAACACAGTGCAATGCCTGATTTATACATACCTAAACTTCTGAAACTTCTAGATGCAGAACTGGAACAAGAAGGAACTGTTTTAAAAAACAAGAAGCTGTTGGTCAGAAATCAAACTGCTTTGCTTTGGTTGCTGGAAGTCAGGTTCACAGCACTCTTTCAGCCACAGTTCTATTGCAGCAGAACACACCCCCTCAAAACATCCAGGCATCACTGGGGTGCTGACGTGTCATTGCAACGGGCACACAAAGAGGCAGCCAGCAATATACTTGTATGAGTGCTTCTAGAGGAAGGATTAACCCTCTTGGACCAACTATGAGCACCACATCACACAGGAACTCTATTATACAACCTCTCTTGGAGAGCTGCCCAAACCAACCACTGAATCTAGGTGTCTAGATCAAGGTGCGAGGGGCTTGGTTTTCAAATAGGTTCAAAGCATCTAAAAGATTTGTTTATTTGTCAGTACTTCTTTATACATCCTGCCCATGGGTGACGGTCCTGGCAAGAAAAACAACTCTTTCAAATACATGCAACAAGCCAGCTTCTTTCCCTTCACTAATATATCAAGGCTGTAGCTTAACAGAACTTGGTTTGGGAGCCTAGTTCTAATCACCTTTGCATTAAAGTAAATCAGAAAAAGTTATATTGAAGTCAAAAGTGCTATACAGATTTTAAATGTCTGTAAAATAAGAATCCAGACATGTCCGTAAGATCAAAGAGGAAGAGGTGAACACATTCCATCATAAAAACATAGAGAAAGTGTGGAAGTAAATAAAGAAGCAGCAAAGAAACAGAAGATATAAGGACTGAGCAGAATCTAAAATCTGGGGTGAAGAAAAAGCAAGCAAACAAACAAACAAAGCCAGCTCTGTCCTATAATACACTGTGAAATGACCATAGGAGTCAGCACAGCTGGATTTTTATACAGGAAATCTATTGTCCAATGCTAAGTTCAGTGTCATTTGATGCCCAAACCAGAACACGTTTCTATAATAGCAACAGATAACAGTTAACTCATTCATTTCTCTTCCTGAACTGTTGTCCATAGGAAGGTGAATATCCCCCCAGCACATCTCCTCTGTTTCATGAAGTGAAAAAAGTGACTTAATTCTTCATAGATGATCCTCAAAATGCTCATGGTCTTATAGGTTATACTCGTGTTTGTAAAAACACCTAATTCTTTAAGTTATGATTATTTTAAATCTATCAAAAAGCATAGACACTGATTCTAGATCTTCTTCAATCACATAAGCTTATAGAGCTATGAAGGTGAAAATTTTCATTTAAACATCTCATCAGGAAAATAATCTTAATTCCAAATGAGATTCCATTCATTTTCCAAGTATTTTCCTGCTAAGGGAAGAGACCACATTCCTGCAGAATTTTCATTTAAATGCCTCCCTCCTTATCTTTCTTCTCCTGAAGAGTATATTCACCTCACAGTTCAGTAGCAACTAAAAGAAATGAAAAAATGGGGCATTTAACAAAACAGCAATTAATACTGCCCTTGCAAAGCAAGGCCACATATATAATAGTAAGGGACAGAACAAAGAAGTGACGTGAAGTGCATGGAGATACTGCCTGGACACAACAAAATGACTATTTCTTTTTGAGTCAAATCTTAAGGTTTCCATTACACATTGAAACTTTGATCAAATACAAGAATGTGTGTGGCCTTGTGAATGTGGAAGGCTGCAACCATGCTCTGCCCAATTCTTGGCAAAGTCTCACTGTGTATGACTTACAGTGATGTTACTCTGTCTGTCCCACAGCCCAGGATAGTACCTTAGGTAACTCTTCATAAAGTGTGAGTCAGTCTCTCCTTCTTACAAAATATGCTTCAAAGGGAACTAAGTTGAATTGCAAACATCTCCACAAGTTTTTCTCCGCTGTGAATACCTAGACCAGGTCTTAGTACTTCACACAGAAGACAAAAAAAAACCCACAAAAAACCAAACAGACAAAAACACAAACAAACAAAACAAATTTTAAAAAAATCTGTATTTTTACGTACAAAATTCCCCATGTTAAAATGGCACCACATTCAAAATGTTGCAGAGGTTTATGTATTCACTTGATTGGTAAAACTTTAACACTTTGAAAGAGAAGAACACACAAGGTGTGATGTCCTCAGGGATCAGTTACCACGAAACATGAAACATAACATTTTGCTGATGCACAAAGGCTGCAGTTAATGAAATAGCAAGAGTTTAGGGGGGGGTCTGTTTGTTTGGTTTTGCTTGTTTTGGGGTTTTTTATTTGGTTTTGGTTTTAGTTTTTGCACACCCATTATTGCTGAAGGAATAATACCTAGGCTCCTACTACTACTCACCTTTTCTAATGAGAAATCTCAGCTGATATTTTCTAGGCAAACCTATAGCACTTATGGCCTTTGCACCACAGGCACAACCCCTTAACAATAGTGAAACTGGCTATTTCACAGTCCTACTTCCAGTACAGAAGACAGGCAACACATTTGGTAGGTGGTACTTTGCACCTCACAGTCATCCTTCATCATTGGTGTGATGAGGCAGACAGAACTATAGTTGTCCCTAGCAGCTGCTCGTGTATATGTCCCATCTCTTAGGAATACTTTTGATTCCATTAAATTTCAAGGAACTGAGCAAGTCCTTGAACTCTTCCCACTGCTTTTCCATCCCTTTCACAGAACTGGAAAAAACAATGTCCACTCTGAAGTTTTAAGTAGATTTATAAGCAAGAAAACTGCTGACTTGGTGTGTAAAACTGCTCAGAGTCAGTAGTGGCCTTTTCCCTGCAGGGGAAACACAGTCTTTTCTAATCTCTCTCACTGAGAGTCTGCTCAATGTTCACCATTCTTCAGGAAAAAAAATGGCATGTTTTCATTTAAAATGTTATCTTATGGTTTTTGGCAGCTTCCTTAGCTTCTGCGTTGCAAACGCGCCACTTCTTTCACAGCAGAAGCTTCTCAGAGCTGGTTTTTGACAACTTCTTTGTGGGAAATCAACAGCGTGCTATGTTGCTGTAAATCTGGGACTAGAGCTTTGAGTTCATCTAAAACTACAAACGAAACAAAATTAAAGGATAGAGCAATAACAAAATCCACAGACATGATTACCACACATTCTTAGTTTGTTGGGCAGACAGAAGAGGGTACAGAACACAGCATGAATACGGAGCACAGCTATGACTCTGTCTATCCCAAGGCTGTGTTCTCTTCCCATGCTAAAGCCTTACTTATACCCACAGAAATGAAAGGCCAAGTCTGTGTTCCATGTGGCTGAAGCCTCCATATCTAAGGATTTAGACTAGTTACGGAGCTATCTACTATAATACTTCAACTGAGGAGAAACAATACTTCTGTAGCAGAAACACCACTTCGGTCCTGTAACCTGAAAATATGCATTCCAAAGCTTTGTATGGCACTTGAAGAGATGGAGAGGAGAATAGGTTGAACAGTGTAAATGGAAATGTGCTCCTGTTGCTTCCTGTATGAAAAGCTGGAATACCAGACACAGTACTTCATGAATGTTTCTGAAAAAGACTCTGGTGGTGGTGGTTTGGGTTGGGTTTTTTCAGAAAAACACTTTTCTCGTGGTTGTTTCATATTCCGTTTTCTTGGCAATAATCTCACAAAAACATGCTGGGTAGCTGGTTAAAACACTGCATGTGCAAACGCAGATCATTGCTGAAAAAGTCCTGGTGCATATTCAAATATGAATGGCTCCAACATGCATCAGAGTTCCAATTTCTCCAATGATTAGAGGTAGATCCAAATTGTGGATGTAGAGGTTTTTGTTCTTTGAATAGAAACAAATACAGGTTTTTTCCCTAACCAACATAGAATTAATTGAAATCTGAGGAGATGAGGTACTCTATAGGGCAGCCATTCCAGCTTTAGTCACTGACTTGCGGATAACAACCGCAGTAGTTATTGGGAATAAAGCTATATTTTTTGATCCAAATGTTTTCCAGTTATGTTGTGGCTACGTTGTCCCCAAGAGAAAGGGACATATGAGCACACGGGAAAGAAGAGTCACAATTCTTAAGACAGCTGCCTTGTAAACTGGAATGGCTTTTAAAGTGCTGTATGAAAGCATATAAAAATTACATTTGTGTGAAACAAAACCAAACCCTTATTAGAGGGGAAACTAGCACAGAAAGAAAAAAAAAATCACAGGAAAAAGATCACTAGAACTTCTTGCATTTGCCTAAGGCATTAAGTGAGAAACTGGAGCAGATTTTATTAATTTTTTTGCCATAAACCTTTGCTTCTGGTACCTGTTCCCTTTATAAGCTCTAAATGGAAA
Organism: Mesitornis unicolor; assembly: GCF_000695765.1. Taxonomy (NCBI): domain Eukaryota; kingdom Metazoa; phylum Chordata; class Aves; order Mesitornithiformes; family Mesitornithidae; genus Mesitornis; species Mesitornis unicolor. Next base: position 11,715 of record NW_010187364.1, on the reverse strand, counting down.
CAAAGGACCCCATTTAAGAGCATTCCCATTCACTTTCAAAAAATGAAGTGATCTATAAAGCCAACAGAAATAGTGGCTAATGCTAAACACTTACAAGAACTGTCCATCTCTAGTCGTTACCACAACACATTCCATGGGTAAGGGCATAAAACCAGCAGGATTCACTTTCATTGAAACAGTACAGGACCAGAGCATAGCTGTATTCATGACACACCGGGGAGATTAAAAAAAAACAAAAGCACACTTCCTACTCTGTTTTATATGACTTAGACTGTAAAAAGGTCACTTGGCAATAAATCTTGCGGTTTGCATTTGCAACTGGTAGAATGAGGTGACGTTTTTAAAAGTAGCTAAAAATCAGGTTTCAGAAAGGTGGAAATGATAGCAAGTATGGTGACACTTTACATGACAGCACTTAAATGCAGTGAAGTCCATCATTCAGAACCCCTGTACAACCTACCTTCTCTTTACAACTATTTATCCGACAGTAAAGGACTAGTTTTTAACAACCATGTGGTAAGAACATACTCACTTTTTCTAATGAGGATGTACTTTGTCAATACAAAGTTGCCACAGGCAACTTAAAAAAGCTGTAGAAGTGACACTCATCTGAGCAATCTTTCAGTGTGGCTCATTTTAATTATCTCAAAATAACTCTGGGAAAGGTTCACGTGTAACCAAAAAAAAGCCCAACATGAAAATGAGCATCCCTGCAGAGACATGACTGGGTGTAATTTAATCACTTCAGTTTCACAGGGTAGATGATGTCCATCTTTCTTTTATTGTTTTCATAAGGCTTGTATAGATTACACAGGGAGAGAAGGAGGGAAAACAGAATATCACACTGAAAGACAATGAAAGTCACTCCAATGTCCTGACCATAGCCCATAGCTGCTAGAAGACCTCCCTCACTCACAGAAGTGGGCACACACATTATCTGGGACAAGCCTGCACCAGTTTGCTTTGTTTGTGTTGAAACTGGTTTTTCATTCCCACAGCATGCTCCTGCCTTTTCGTTCTCCACAGAAAGATTCTTCTGCAGGGACTGCAAAAATAAGGAATGTGCCCCCAGGTTTTTAGTAAAAGGGCAAGTTACCTCCTCCATCATTACATAAGTTGAACACTATCCCTTTATCTTTAACAAAATCTAAGGATTGAATTTTTCCTCAGTGGTAAACTCTGGCTTAATTCTGGTCCCACTGGAGAATCTTATTCCACTGTATTTATCCCTGGCCCAGTATAAATAAACACTTTTAAAATCCAACATCCTGATTAGTATAGACATGAAAAGAAATGTGGAAAATGGAAGTAATCTATGGAAGCAATACATGTGAATCAATAATGCCAACCAATATTTATGGATCTCATTATCTCAACATGTGCTTTTTAGGATCATTTTAAATTAGTATTAAAAATAGCCGTAGGTACCTTTAAAATTAATATTTTAGAGTTCAAATGGTCTGCATTTGCCAGTGCAGATATGCATTTGTTATATAGCTCTATTAACTAAAGGAACAAAAGGTACTGCAGAACATAATAGTGTTCAGCAGAAAAGGAAATTTCTACAGGAAAATTATTCAATTATTCTAAATCAATTACAACAGGAACAGCTATATAGCTCTATATCAGTCTCTTATGTGTTCCTAATTCTCTTGTCTATTGCCTGTAGGTAGTTTAATAGAAATTAACATATAAAAAAATATCCCACAGGGAGCAAGATTCAAAGAGTTTGCAACATTTTTCTTTCTTTAAATTCTCTTTGTGAGAGATCTGTGAGGGACAAGTCAAACCCATCACTGTGCAAGCAACAGCAGTCAGAAATAAGCCTGAAACACAGCTCCAGGCTTCTCTGTAGGGTACGGTTGTACCATGTACATCATTGCTACGTGGGAAAAATCTGCACCAAGTGCAGCTCCAGAGCTTTGTGGCCAACCCTACATTAGACAGTCACTGTTTGACACAAAAGATAGAAAAGCCTTTTCCAAACAGAAAGCAGACTGTTCAACCTGGTCAGAAAAAGCAATAAAGGTATTTTCCTTAAGCAGAATAGATGCAGACCATATGACACAGAGGGATAAGGGACACATCAGACATGAGAGTACAGACATTAGACGACTTTGCAGGCTTCTGCCAAACTTACCAGCCACAGAGACATAACATGTTAATAAAAAATCCTGTACTTAGAGAAATAAAGAAATTGGAGCTTCTCTGATAAGCATCTGCTAACAGACCAGCCCCTTGTCCCAGCCCTTGAGAAGCACAACAGCGAACACTTCCTGCTTCTTTTATCAGAAGGGAATGTCTCCATGCCTCTTCCAGACTCTGCACTCCTGTGGAAGTATCAAAGGAGTTATGAAATGAATTAGAGACAGTAGCTTCTTGGCTGAGAAAATGCTGAGGTCCTGCTCTTCCTACCAGCTACATATGGCACGTGGGATGGGAAAAAGAAGTAAAAAAGGAAAAGTTGTGTACAGCAACAGCTCATCCACTTCCATTTCTCTGAAGAGATCAAGTTTTTATTCCTGTTGGTGCTTCCATCTCAAGGGATGAAAAAGAGACCTTGATGCACTCCTGGCAGACCTCATGTTGAAAAGGCTCTCTTAAATCCCTCTCAAATTCAGGGCATTCCCACAGGTCTGTACAGTAGAAATTACAAGTGGCTAAGAAAAGAAATAGAAAAAAAGAAAGAGAGAAAGGAAGGTGAGGGAACACAAGCACTGAGGATACAAAGGAGCAGATACAAAGATACTAGTACTTATTTTCAGGCTATGCTGAAATCTCAATCTTACTCTACTGTCCCAAGGTAAGAACTAAAAAAGGACTTGGACACACATTGCATAACTTATGACATTGGGAAAAATACTTGTGAGGAGGGAGAGGACTGGAGATCAATATGTCTAAATCAAGCTGCAAATGCAAAAAGATCAGCAGCAACTAGTTGCCTCTAACATAATATTTCAAGGGGTCTCATTTGCCTTCTAAAGGGACAGTTATCACTTAACACCTAGCATCACCAATGGCATCAACAGGACTGTAATGAGAAAGACAGGTTTGGATGGAGATTATGATAAAAGGAGAGACTGGCGTTTCCAATTAACAGTAGAACCTGGATATTCTACAGCTTGCAGACCCAGGTGCCCTGGTGAGAAGAGCACTGAGCCACTGCCACTCACTGCTGATTGCTGGCATAGTTACAGCTACATCTAGTACAGCTTCCAGCCTACTTCTTTTAATTTATGCTACAACATTCATTCTGAGTAAAACATACTTAATTTCATTCGCAACCACATTGAAGGAATGCAAACTTTCATGAATCTAAAAGATATCATGCTGGTGTTCATATTAATGAAGTTATGAAACATTTCATTAGCACATCTTGTAGTAGGAATAATTTCTCATAGAATTTCCTTGGAGGCCTGCTCCTCCCATGTTGCCCATCAAGACAGTACATTATCTTTTAACTTCTAGAAAATATGATTTGCAAGGGATGACTGAAAGACCTGAGTTGTTTATTCTAGAGGAGAGGGTGAAAGGGCTTTGGGACGATAACCTCCAAGTACACAAAAAGGCTGTTGAACAGAAGAGAAGATGCTACTTTCCATGTGTTTTGTATATAAAACAGTAAGTAAAAGGATTAGACATAAGGCAAAGATTTCTAAACACAGGGACAGAACAGCACATTACTTCAGAAGTTTGTGCAGTCTCCATCATGGGTAATCTTTAAAGACAGTTTAGACAAACAACTGAACCAGTACACAGTGCAGTCAGCATCTTCTTGGAATGTACTATTTCATAAGCTCTCATCTTTTCTTTAACGTTCCTGTAAAATTCATACAACTTTGCCAGATACAGCAAGAGGTAGCCCTAATTGATTTCTATTTAATGGATTACATAGCACAAAATATCTTGAAATGCAAAAAGCCCAGAAATGCAGCCTGGTAAAACAAAAGATCTAGAACTCCTCTGTGCATGTAAAAAGTTTAGAGGCTGCATTCCTTTGTACATAAATGCACTCTTCGATGTGAAAGATTGTAACCTTCTTCTCCCCTGCTGGGGCAGCACTAAAACAGGAACGTTAGTCTCCTTTTCAGGCCAGTTCTATCTCACATCTGTGTCACACGTTCATCACCAGCCTCTACGCTGGCTTATCATGGCTTGATTCCAGCAGTAGACACAAGTTTTGGGTATCAGTACTGTACTGACACTCAAAACATGACACTGCGCAGAACGGTGATGGTAAAGTTCATTTCTCTTTAAAGTATTTGTTGTAGTCTTTATGAGAATCAAACTATTAGTTACATGTGTGTTAGCACAGCCCTTATTTCCCTTTTAAATCAGTCTAGGTTTGCTTTCATTAAACCTCATTACAAAAAATAAAAAACCTGGATGTAAATTATAAGGTTTCTAAGAAATCTGTCTTCTCTTCAGCACAAGAATGTATGGGGAATGCAGTCGGTTCCAGCCCACTTCTTCATTTGACCTTATCGTCTTGTTTAACCAGTGACTAGAAAGAAATCCAAATTGGCAGCACATAAAGGCTAGCCATGGATGTCTTCAAAATCTCACAACTGATCATCAAAACCCATAAATAATTTAAATTGGCAGCACATATCCCAACCATTTGAAGTAGAAAGATGATCTTCAAAGTCTTTAGAGTCCAAAATAAAACCAAATACCAGAAGCTTGCAGCATCCAATGGGATAGACAGGCATCCTGCTCTGTCCTTCCTCTTCTCCTCTGGCTATGAAGTTTTAATGTGTAACCTTCATTTAATCATCACCTTTGCCTCCTCTACATAAAGGAATGTCAAGAACAGCTTTTATTACTGCAAATTTATTTCCCTCTTGATAAGCTCTCAGCCAAGAGGCAAATCAACAGTCGAAGTTTGATTTCCCTTCTCCACCCCAGACTAATAGTACTATAACTACAGGCAGGTCCAAACCTCTATTAAAATTAAATCTACCCCCGTGCTCAATAAATGCCTCCAGCAGGACAAAATAAATCTGGGTAACTATGAGTAATGAAATCTTGCTGAAAAAAAAATGAAAATCCTTGCCAGTCCACAAGAACAAGTGATCTCTCTGTTGAACTCAATTCACATACTGTCTACAGCTACAGGGATTATTTTTGCTCCCCTTGAGCAGCAAAACAGACTGTTCTACTCCTGCACCCAGGAAAGCATTTTAAAGTCTTTTTTAGTCTTCAAACCACAGTTCAGAGATGCTGGCTGACCTAACACATTCCCTGCAGTTTGACAAGTTCAAATTGCCCCATGTGCGGAGACCAGCAAACTCTGAGCTGTCACTTCTATTTCATACATCCATTCCCCTTCCTTCCTGGCAGAAGCAGCACCCTCTTGTACGGGCAGAGGAAGAAACCTGATCGCTTCCACCCTGATCTCACCAATTGCTGCTTAACAGCAAGGAATATCCCAGCTGCATGGGAAAATTATTATTAGTGAGAGGAAACAAATACTGAGCATGATAGCTTCATCCAATGGCTCCTCAGGCAAATGAGATCTTGTCCACTGCCACAAAGGAGCTGATGTGAACCAGTTCAGACATCTCCTGTAATTACAAACGTTATTCTAACTAGAAAATTGATTGTATACCTACTTCTGACTTATAGTGTATTGTATGCCATGTCATTGTAATGATTTTTACTACAGTGTTCACATAAATACATACAGATAAAAAGTTTAGGTTTTTTTTTTATATTTAAAATGTGCCTTATGAGTAAGTTTTCTACTCCAAGATGCAGAGTACTTATTTCACTGAAAATATGAGCTTAGTCCAGCTCCAGAAGAGAACTTAAAAGAAGAAGAGAAAACAGAACAGGAAAACAGCCCTCTGTGACACGCAGCTATGTTGTGTGAATAAGTGAGATTTGGCTTACTTAAAACAGCACAGTGCTGCCAGCTTGACACATTCACAAATCGTGAGCTAGATCCCTAGGAATGCTAAACATGGATTAAGAACCATGAATTTTACAAAATTAAAATAGTACGGATTTCCTGTTGTTTCCCTGTGTGTACTTAAGCCGCTTGTATCACATTTCAAGCTATGTTTCCTTTATGACAACATCAGCCATAAAGATTTTTCCTTTCTTTTACTTTTACACTGAAAGCTGTGATCCTCCTGCAATCGCACACTCCAAGGACCAGGACCACACAACAGATGCTAATTGCTGGTGTTTAAAAAGTAGAGGCTTGGGAGTGGAGAGCTCTGCTTACACTTTGTCCCAGTGCTCAACTCCGCTGTTCAAGGGAATAAAGAACAAGACATAAGTGTTAGGGGAGTATACCCTTGCAGGAATAATCAAGCTTCTTGTTCCTCTGCCTGTCAGTGTATTCCAGCACAAGTTTTAGTTTTGTAAAATTACTGCATTACTATGGATAGAAATTATGAACTTGTCACCTAAATCTGCCAGAGGTAAAAGCAGAGATTTTCTAGAGTCCCAGGCGATTGGTGTTAGTAGCCGAGTCCTACAGAATGCACTCTACCTATAATATATTTCCTGGGAATCACAGGATCACAGAAGGGTAGCGGATATGGAAGGGACCTCTGAAGCTCATCCAGTCCAACCCTCCTGCCAGAGCTGGATCACCTAGAGAAAATCACACAGGAAGGCGTCCAGGCGGGTTTTGAATGTCTCCAGAGAAGGAGACTCCACAGATTCTCTGGTAACATGTTAAAAAGGCACCCAAATGAAACAGTATGTGTATCTGGTCTGCATTCCAAGAAGTCACCCACAAGTAGTTCAATGACAAAGAGGACGTTAAGAAGCAGCGTAGCTAAAAACCCAGAATTATTTCTATGAAACTCAATTTTTCTTAGTAAGGAAATAAACTCTTTTCAGCTCCCTTAATCAAAACCAGTGTGCTTGTGCTTTTAATTACATCCCTTAACTGTGAGAAGAGTAATTTGGCATCATGCAATACAATATTAGACTGACCTCCAGAATAATGAAAGTTACACTGAAATGTTATCAATTTTCAAAGACTGATAAAGGAGCACTGGGAAGGTGGAAACACTAACCTGTTGCTAAATCACTCAAAACCAATTTATTGTCTAAGGTTTTACATCTCACCAATGATTTCCTTACCTTCAGTTCTGTTTTTGTCTCTGAAGATTTTTGTTAAATTTTTCAAAATGCTCAACTCAAAAATCAAACAAAGCAAAAAAACCGCAACAACAACAAAAACCACAAACCAACCAACCATGCAAAACCACCAAAACAAAACACCCAAAGAAACAGTGGGTTCGCAATTTTCAATGTAACATCTGAATGCATGGGCCAAATAAAGTTAAGTTCTTGCAATTTAAATTCTATCACTTCTTTAAAAGATTCCATAGATTTTTAAGTATTTTATATAGTCAATATTGAGAAAACCAGTAAAACTATTAACATCACAAAACACTTGTGTGTGGGAGAAAAGCAACTAACGTACCGGGATGATTAAATGGGACAAAAGGTAGAGTGTTCATGTGACTTTGTGAAATTACCAGAAGATAAAGGGAGTTTGAGTTGACTGGAGGTGTGAAGATCTGCTTGCACTTTTTCATTAAAGCAGCTACATCAGAAATGCCATACATTTTTTTCCAGTATCACAAGTTCTGTTTCACTCAGATGCAAATTAAGGTAAAGACATCTTCAAAACGGAAAATACTGTTCTGCTGGATGACAGATAAAAGGTTTGCAAATATATCTCCACTGTTGCCTTTCATAGCAGGCCAGCAATTCCCAAGGTGCACACACAACCTCTTATGCTATCCCCCCTGCTCACACGCCTCCGAGTCTCTGCATCTGTGCCCTACTCTTCTCTTGACCCTGCCTGTTTCACCACCATTAATGGGACACTGATCACCAGGTTCCTTTGCTGAGCGCACGCAGTTGCTCACTAGGATGGCAGAGTCTTTTCTTCTTTCTCCCTCAACAGATCCATATAAACCCAAAGCACATCATCAGACAGGCAGCCTTTCTACTTCTGCCCTAGACAGAGGAAGGGACATATGGTATCCACAGAAAATAAGCTACAAGCAATCAAAACACACGTGCCCCTTGTCACTTCCATCAACATATGTCACAGGTGGAATGGGCAAACATGTAATGGGAATTTGGACACCTAGCTCATAGCAGCTCTGCTTCTTACTTGGGCATAGGGTACTGTGTAACCCTGCCTGTTTTGCTTAGGACATTGGGCACGCTCTGAGATATTTAGAGGCCACGAGCGCAGGACAGAATATCTTACTGTCATAAAAGAAGTGATATTGTCCCTGTAATAAAGGGACAATCCAATGCAAAAGAACTAAATCAGAGAGCCTACACATTTCATGTGCCCAAAGCTCATCAGTGACATTTGAAGACACAGAAGAAACAGCCTGAAACAGAATCAGTGCTGATACTTGCACAAGGAGTTCCAGCCCAGTTCTGAATCTGTAATGTCTCATCAATACTGTCACCAGCTATGTGAGACATTACTTATGCTTTTCCCAACATCTTTAATTCTCATTCCTATCACGAAATTATCAAGAAAGGACATATCTACTGAATTAGTGGCTTCTTCACCAGCAAAGTGCTGATTAGAATTTGGAACTTAGTAAATACGTGCAGTTAACTACCGTTCCTCAATCCAGCCTTCGGAGATGATACTCGGTCAAATCAAGCATATTCTATACACTTGCAAAATACAAAGAGGTATAATGTAGGCTCTGGTGCTGATAACTCAAAAGAAATAAATTCAGTTACTAAGTAATGGCTGTAACAGATAAGTAGCTATCATATTTTGTGATGGAGGAGTTTGCTGGATTTCCCCAAGGCAGTTCTGTCCCCTGAGATCATTATCACTTATGAACATTCTAGTTACGTTGAATGTGTGGCATTTTCACATTCTGCGAGGACTAAATTTAACTGACATCTACAGAAATAAACTATATTGCCACCAACCTAAATAGATGGCTTTGAATTCTGTCTTTCATTTTCCCAGTCCTATTACAAGAGAGTCTGAATGAGGTATCAATAGGTATAATAACTTCTAAAGTGGCTTCAATGACCTGATAAGATGGTATAGCTCACGGGAAGTACCTCTTGATGGTATTTTTGCTGTACAGTCCGTGCCAAATTAGACCCATCATCATTTAGAACCTGTGTCCTAAAGAGCAGGCACCATGCCATTCAAGCAGATGGGCCAGGAGTACACACAGCCAGGAGATATTGTTATGTGTATTAAATATGTTTGTTAAGTGCAAGGCTCCCAATCTGGAATAATAAATTAGCTAACAAGAATCCTTTGTTCATATGCAAAAAGGTATCATCTGGCCTGTAGCAGCTTAGCTCTTAAAAAATAAAACCCCACAGCAAAGAAGGCTAATTCCATCATGGCAAAGCCTGGTAAAAACACATTTCTAATAAGACCTTCATCTCCCTTAAACATTTCTGACAGAAGCCAAGTATATGTGAGGAGCACACAGAAAGTCCTGAAGCCAGATTCACTGAGTAACAGTGAAAATACAGTAACATACAAACACTCAGTGAATAAATTCAGAGTCACCTGAGAAATAAACATAAACCAGGTATCAAGAGGCTTATTTCCATTTTATGTAAATAGTTAGTGCTGAACAAAAGCCCTTCTTTTAATTAGCGATTTCAGTCCATTTGCCATCAGACATTCTAAAACAGGCAGATACAAAAAGTGTGAGGAGTAAGTTTCAAGGAAAATGCAATTCTCCCATCTGCTTCTCAGAAGTTAGGGTAAAACAGCACAACAGAGCTTGTCTGAATATGCACCCAGCCAAAACCAACAGCTCTAACCCATGTAAACTGCTTTACTTATGTCACACAAACCATGCAAATCTGACACTTCCCTGCTTCCCATCTTAAAATCAATTTTTTTTCTTTAGGGAGGCCTGCAGCAGTTTGTTTTCCTCTTCCCTGAATTTCAACTTGTTGAATTCCTCTAGTTTCTTCAGTTGGATTATGGTAAATGTACTGTGTTTAGAAAGTCCAAGTGCAAGACTCATAGGACCATTCTTTTTTATGGCCTTGCTGTCCAAAGGCACACTTTTCCCGTTGAAAAAGTCTGACAGAAGTATACCTGAAGACTCTCTAGCTACTGAATTGTTCAAAGGGTTTGCAACAGTAGATGGCACACGTGCACACAACCATTAGGCAACGAAGATCAATAGGTTATTTAGGAACAAATCATCCATGTTTCTCCTCAGAATTATCAGGATTCTTCTAATGAAAGCGCTTAGTTTGACTAGATTAGTGCAATTCATCAAATAGCAACACTACAAACATGAAAGCTCTCCCAATACCATATTTACCCTTAACAAGCAGCAGACTGCTATTAGCAAAATGTCGCCAAACCTCATCACAGTGGAAACATTGATTGTGCTCCACTGCAGATGTTACTAACGTTACCTGGAAGCCTGCTGCTGCCAGTCAAGCCAAAGCTGTTCTCCTCCTCAGTGACTCAATCAGCTGACATTACATGGCTGCAGAATGCTCCAGAACAACTGTTTTAAAAAGAACTAATTGGTGAAAACTACAGATGTGTTTTCCACCTTACTTTCAAAAAACTCTTGGCTATAGAGTCATACACAGCAACTTCCTTTGACCGTGTGCATGCGTGCATGTTTGTGGCTAGTGATCGGTCACAGTGCACAGGAAATTCGTCAAAAAAAAATAAAATAGGACTTGTAGCAAGGAAAACAAATTTTAGATAGTCACAAATCTACCTATTCCACCCACAGATATAACAGCAAAGGAGTCAGCCAAGGAACCAGAAATGTTTTTGCTGAAACTCTGGTACCCCTGAATTTCAGTAAAGTAGACCTCAAGGCAGCTCTCTCTACGGTATGATTCCTTACTGAATTCTGTGCTCAGACTTCATTGTTTCTCTTCCACGAAATGCCCCATGTGGCTTTCAAGTGACGGAGTTGGATTCACTTTGACTCCTTTGACTTGCTCTGAACTCTTCTATTCAGGAGCAGACCATGGCTTGGACTTTCCAGCCAGGGTCTCCAGTTTCATAGGATTTATGATCAGCAACTGTGATCAGACCATCCTGCCTTTCCATCATTACTAGATGTAGAGGAAATAATGAAACAATCCACATGTGGAAAATATTACTTACATTATTAAAAAATAAATGAGAACAGGCAAGAGAGTCACATCCTCAGCTCGTATCAACTAATGTCATTCCATTAACTGTGTATTTTCCCTTCTAGGAGCTCTATAACTCTAAAACAATTCACCAAACAGTACCTCACCACAGACAGTTACATTGCTGATAGATGCCTGTCAGGACTATCCTTTGATAAGAAGGTAGTAAAAAGAAGAGCTAGCATTTTGAGGGGCTGAATTTGAAGGAGGCTGGTTGGATTTTTTATTCTTTTTTCTTTAAACAATCAAAAAAGATTGAACCCTCACTTAAATTTTTTTATTTTTTTTTATCAGTGAGAGCTGAGAGATGGGATGAAGGCTGAACTTTATCTCAACCCTATCACTATGTGGGATAGAGGTATTCGCTTATGTGTTTTCAGGCATATGACTTAGGAATCCGGGTTAGGCAGCTTGCTTCACTGTGCACTCAAGGGAAAAAAGGCAGGCTTTTCTGAAGGCCAAGTCAGAACAACTGAATTACCTTCCTGCTTCTGAAGAGCAGTCTGGAGGCTCTCCCATTGCTTTGTTCAGTATACCAAGATTCTGCAT
>NW_010187363.1:357-13454 GCF_000695765.1 Mesitornis unicolor | reverse complement strand
CTGCCCAGGGAGGTGGTAGAGTTACCATCCCGGGATGAATTTAAAGAGTGGGTAGATGAGGTACTTAAGGATATGGTTTAGGGGGTAGACAGGAACGGTTGGACATGATGATTTCAGAGGTCTTTTCCAACCGAGCGATTCTGTGATTCTGTGATTCCTGATTTTCAGAGATTTCCATTGCTTTCTTATTTATATATACTGTAGCTCCTTACTTGGGAAAATTAAAAAAAAAATAAATCTGAAATTAGGTGTTAGAGAAGTTCACAAAAGCTTACTGTTTTCAGAGAGATGAATAAGAATAATTTAAGATGGATTTTAAACTACTTTAAGTTTAAGCCAGTGATTTGAGAGATAATGTGGACCTCATATTCAGTATAGGTCAATCGCTTATACATCTGAAACAATAAGGAAAGAAACCTCCTCAGATGAAAACTATCTAGTCAGGGAACTGAACTCAATGAATCAAACTGGTTTTAAACAGATACAAGTTAACACTGTGCTATTTTTCAATACAGACAATACTGAGAGGTGAAACTGACATAACAGCAGGAAGTGCTTAAGCTGGCATTGCACTTTCAGAACTCCTACAACAAGCTGCCACTCAGGTAATTTAATTATATTTTTAAAATACATCCACTGCAGTTTTTACAGTTCCTATGCAAGTTTCACATTATTTTGTCATTTGGAGTTGTAATGGATAACCGTATAAACTGTTATAACCCTTGACTGGACTTGTGTTTTATAGGAAATACTATACCAGAAGCTACTCAAAACAAAGGAGTGCGAGCCTCGCAATACACTAGGCAAGTGCAGTGATGACCCAACCTGAGCTGTCTATGGTGCACAACTCAGCACATTATGAGGCTTCTCCTGTCCTGAGTGAACACCATAACAGATGGAGCCCAAGTCATGGACAAAATGAACTCAACAAACTTTTACAGACATACGATGGACATTCATTTGATGAGAGTAGCCACAGACAAAGGGATGATACCATATCAAAGGACAAGGAAGGAGATGGTGGTTCATATTGAATAGTGTAGAATCTGAGAAAGATACAAGTGGTATGGAATAAACGGTGGAGATTGTACTGGGTCTGACTGGGACGGAGTTAGCTTTTTTCTTAGCCTGTATAGTGCTGTGTTTTGGATTTGTCAGTAAAAGTGTTGATAACAAAGCATTGTTATGGCAATTGTTGAGCGGTAGTTTCACAATCTATGCCCAGTTGCCCTTACAAAACAAATATGGGACTCAAGAACTTGAGAGACAGGCAAATGAGGATGTAGATGAAGGTCCATCCAGGGGTTGGCCTAGGATGAATCAGTTAGCCCCACACATTATGACTGCCTCCGTTAAGGAAAAATGGAGGGTAACTTTCAGAGGTGACTCCCTTCTGAGGGAAACAGAGGGCCCAATATGCTGACCAGACCCATCCCACAGGGAAGTCTGCTGAATCTATGGGGCTCAGCTTAGAGGCATTACTAGGAAACTCCCTTGTCTGGTATAGCATTCTAATTATTACCAACTATTGCTTATCCAGTTTGGCAGTTGTGTGGGTGCGGAGAGAAGTCCAAAAGCGATCAAAAAGGACTTCAGGGCACTGAGGCAGTTGATTGAAGAATCAGTAACACAGGTAGTGTTTGCCTCAATCCTTTCAGTGGCAGGGAAGAATACTGAAAGGAACAGGAAAACACACTTAATTAACCTATGGCCCAGAGTCTGATGCAATTGATGTAATTTTGTGTTTGTTTGTTTGTTTGTTTTTGTTGTGTTTTTTTTTTTTTTTGGTCCGGGGAAGTTTACACAACACTGGGCCATCCAACCAGAATGAAGAGACCACTGAAGCATTCTTCAAATGGCTAGCAGAAGTCTCACAGTTGCTAGCCCTTGTTCTTATGGGGGACTTCAACTTACTGGACTTCTGCTTGAAATACAACACAGCAGAAAGAAAATAGTCAAGGATGTTCCTTGAGTGTGTGTAAGATAACTTCCTGGCACAGCTGGCAAGTGAGCCTACCAGGACAGGTGTCTCACTTGATGTGCTGTTTACAGACAGAGAAGGACTGATGGGAAATGTCGTAGTTGGAGGTTTTCTTGGGCTTAGTGACTATTAAATGATGGAGTTCTCAATTCTTGATGAAGTAAGGAGGGGAGGCAGTAAAATCACTATCATGGACATACAGAGGGCAGACTTTGGCCTGTTCATGACACCTGGGAGACAGTACAAGACAGTCCCCTGAAGGGCAAAGCGGTCCAGGAAGGATGGACATTCTTCAAGAAGGAACTCTTGGAGGTGCAGGAGCAGGCTGGAGGTCTTCAAAATAAGTGTAGAAGTGGCATTTCAGGACATGGTTTAGTGGACATGGTGGTGTTGGGTTGGACTTAATGATCTTGGGGGTCTTTTCCAACCTTAATGATTCTATGATTATACTATGATAGCATTTTTTCCCACTTGCTTTCCCAGCCTCCTCTTCCCTCCAGTAAGTAGGCTGGAGGTGAGCAAGAACTGGGAGCAAAAACAGCCAGGACAGCTGACCTGAACTGATTAAAGGTATATTTTGTATCACGATGCCGTGCTGTGCTATGCTGTGCCATGCCATGCCATGCCATGCCATGCCATACCATACCATGTGTTATGCTCAGCAGTGAAGGCCTGAGGAAGTAAGGAGTAAGAAGGAATGTTCACAGTTATCACATTTGTCTTCGCAACTAAAGGTTACATCTACTGAGGCTCTGATTTCCAGACCATGGTGAGGATCTGTCTGCTGATGGGAAGTGGTTAATAAATTACTTCTTTGCTTTGCTTGCACATGCAGCTTTTACTTCACCTTTTAAACTGCCTTTATGTCAATACATGAGTATTCTTGCCTTCTTTCTACTTTCTTTCCAGCCCATAGGAGACAGGACTCAGTCATTCTGTGTATACTTGGCTTCTAGAAGACAATCGACCAGAGGAGTTTAGCAATAAATGTAGCAGTTACTTCAAATATAGAAATGTGGGATATTATAAATTGTATTTTCTAGTATAGAGAGACATGAACATGAGAAAGTAGAGCGAGAAATAAGCACTTTTTTGCATTTGTTCATGCAAAACTCCTATTTAAATACTGCTGAACATTAGTCTTTGAAAAAATTGAATGAACACAGTTGACTCCTCCAGGCATCTCTTCAACAATCATGATGTCAAATCATTAAAGCAGAGCTCTTCTCTACAGTTCCTGATACAGTCCCAGACCAAGGCAGGATAGCAAGTTACTGCAGGCAACATTTTTAACAAGTCAGATTCTGTAATTGTCTTCTATCCTCTAGTAAACAAGAAACTTTTAACATTATTATGTTCTTTTTAAGGCTGATTGCATTTTCCATACACTTAAAGACATCTTTTTTTCAGATTTCTAATATTAGTCTGTATAATACTGGGCTGTACTATCCTAGTGAAATGTCTCCGTTTAAGGGTCAGAGAGAGAGAGAGAGCAGGATTTTCTCTCTATTGCCCCTACCCATCCCAGGGGGAGAATTAAGAAAAAAGGAATAGAGAGAGAATAATAAAAAAAAATGCTTTGCACAAGGTTGGAAGTTAAGACTGCAACAAGTTTAATGAAAACAACAGGGGAAAGAAAAAGGGAATTAATAAGGGACAAAGGATATTTATATACAAAACTCGATCCCAGTAGTCCTGAGTGGAAATGTCAAACCAGTGGCTCAGGGCGCCTGCCACTGCTGTGACTCATCACCAGGGACCGCAGTGGTGCCGGGAGCGGATGGTGGTGGATGCTGCCGAGCACGTGGAGCT
Source organism: Mesitornis unicolor (assembly GCF_000695765.1). Lineage (NCBI taxonomy): Eukaryota > Metazoa > Chordata > Aves > Mesitornithiformes > Mesitornithidae > Mesitornis > Mesitornis unicolor. The sequence goes on along the minus strand of NW_010187363.1, from coordinate 9,661 downwards.
AGGCCCAGCCGTCCCGGTATGTGACAGGAAGCAGCCCAGGAAAGCCAGGAAAAGCCAGCGAAAAACCTCATTTTCTTATAGACTGTGACCGGAAAGGGGAGGGAACAGTACTGATCTCTGACCCGCCAGTGTCCTACAGACACCACCTCTCCTTCCCTTTCAGGCCGGTAACCCTTAAACATGAAGGAAAAACCTTGTAAAAGACCTACTATGGCCATACAGAAAAAAATGTGTAAACCAAGTAACAGAAGGGAGAACTTCCTTTCCTGTCCTCAGATTATTTTTTTTTTTTTACATATTAAACTATTTAAGCAATGTGTTATTGTGGTACCAGTAATAATACATGATCCTGTCATGTTTTGGTCTTGAAGTATAAAACTAAAAGAGTAAATAATCTAAAACTGATGCACTTGGCAGAATGCTAATCTTTAATGAAACAGGTTTTTATCATGTTTTTAGATTCATGAATACTTTTAATGTGACTGCAGCTGGTTTTGGACCCTGAAAGCTTTCTTTATAGTCACTTTCCTTCCATATAGTAAAGTCTGAGAAAATATAATAAAATTTAAAATACTGAAATAATGCCCAACAGTATTAACTCAACATTAATAACTCAACATTATTTTTTATACTGAATACTTAAAGCACTACTTCCAGCCTCCAGCTCCTGTCCCAAAAGGAATTTCAGGAACAAATTTTAGAAGTTACTGACAGTGACAAGGATGTAGCCCTGTAAATATGATTTTGGCCATTACTAGAAAAAGCCCACAGGTCTTGTACTGTACTGACGGTGCAGGGTCTCAGGGCTGGTCTGGGTTTGCCTTAGTCTGAGCTCGTTTTACATTTTTTGAACACTTGGCTGGTGGCCAAGTGACCAGTGAGGCCAGCATTTTTAACATTTGATCTATAAACCTGTATGGTCCTTGGACTATTTCAAATCCCAAAATGGAGAAAGAGAAAAGCAAGTAATAACAGTATCTAGTCTATACCTGTGCTGGACTGTGGGCATTGATTTTCAGACACTGGTTGTCTTTTTTATAGTGCAGGCTACAGAATGCACAGTGGAGCAACATTTTTGTCAAAATTATTAACTTCTGCAAATTCCACCAGGATTTTCTTTTGTTTTTAATGAATTTCATTTTTTCCTGGCAATTTGACACCACTCATTGCATCCCTTCAGCACTGATTCTTACTAAGTTAATCATTGCAAAGGTAAGAAAAGCATTATTATAATTACATTTTCTGCTCCCTTTCCTGCTTACTGAGGATCTTGTCTGCTCTCTGTTCACCCATGGATAAATGCCTTTAGACAAGAAACATGAAATTTCTGTTCAAACTTATGTGACAAAACTGTTTATTTGAATGAACAGACAGTCTCAAAATGAGCTCAGCACAAGCAGTTGGTAAAAAGTGACTATGTAACCTGTCTGTCTGAAAGCAAAAAGTGAACTTTCTAACAGTGTTTATACCTGATTTAGATCCAGGTGGCCTTCTCTTGTTCTGCGTTAGGTAACAACTAACCATTTTAAAGATATACATAAACAGAAGTCTTGACTAGTGAGTTTAAAACCACTCAGCCTGCATTGTTTCCTCCAAGCATAGCATCGTCATTTCAAATATAGAAGTATAGAGTACTTCAGACATCAAAAGAGAGAACTGACATCAAGAAATAAAATTTTCTGCTATCTCACAGTATCTTGCATAAAACTTTCTCAATAAAGATCAATATTGAAATATCAATCTGTTTTTTCAATTATGTGAAAGTAATAATGAAAATTTAATAACTCTCCAAATTAAAGAAAATATTTTTCTATAAAGATAAAATCCCTCAAGCTGGCAGTGCTTGAAACATTCTGAAAAATAATAAATCAAAACTGACAAGGTTAATGTAAAAAGAGGAGGCCAATGTGGGCTATGCAATTTCTTTTTTGCTGACTTGTACAGGAGCAAACATCAGTTTGTAATGATGCATTATGACACAAAAAAATGGGGGATGAGAAAGAGGTAGGGGGCAAATGTTGGGCTAGAAATCTTCCTACAGCATTACCAAAAGTTTCAAAGCTACTTACTGGGTTCTTTTGCTAGGATAAGCATGAATCAGCTTAACAGCTCACTTGACAGTGTTATTGAACGTGGAAATTACAAAATAATCTTTATTAGCACTGTGGAGATTCCTGAGGTAAATGAGAAATTAACATCTACAACTGCTGCGAAAAGAAGCAAAATTATTTGCAGAAGTGTGCTACAGTGGTAAGAAATAGAAGTAAAAATGTATTGAAAACAATATTCAAAGCCAAAAATAACTTTATATTAACTGATTTTTAATCTAAGTAGCTAGAGATTAAAATTTTTAATAGAACTTCTAATAGCAATGTGGCCATAATTAGAAGTATGAATTAGATAGACATGTTCCTCGAAGTCCTTCCTTGTAGGCTTTTTAATAGTATTTTACAAGACTCTGGAAGTGACATATCAAAGAATATTTTCCTAGCAGAATAGTTTCTTTTGATGTCTTGGAAGAGATAGTTAAGTATTTTTTTGGCAGCTTTTCAAATTAGAAAAAAATATTAGGGTTTTGCATCCCTTGCTTGCTTGGATTCAGCTCTTGAACCTCATCGACACTTTAAGATGTACATCATTATTAAACAAACAGACAGCAAAGTGACTATATTGTACTATGTAGATATAGGAACTATCCAGTTCAGCTACTGTGATAGCATGAGAATCAGGTTAGCTTCCTATGTGTATACAATGTATAGGAACTTTCCTCTTGTGTCCTCTATAGAGGTGGGTCTAAACATCCCAAATACAGTTTTCTTTGGTATTCATTTAGATGGAAGATTTGGTCTTGGATGAAAGTATATATAACAATGACTTTAGAAAGATTTTAGAGCCAGAAAGAGGGGTTGTATTTCACTGAGTTACAGAGGTATCCTGTGGGCTTCTAAGATGACTTAAGAGCCTTCAGTTAAAAATTGATCAGGAAAAGAAAAAAAAATAAAAGAATAAAAGAGAGATGCCTGTTCAGGAAGTTAAACTTAAAGGTTTAATCCAAGATTGGTCAGTTTCAATGTATAGCAGTTAAAGAAAACATGCCATCATAACATGCTATTGTTTAATTATTAAAAATATTTTTGTATTTTGAGATTTTTTCTGAGAAAGAAGGCTTAAGAGAAGCTTTTTTACTTTGTAAGTTTAACAGAACTTCCAAATTAAGTATCCATAAAAATGCCTTAAAAAAATTCTCTTCCAAAGTTTTATCACTTCAAATGAGTATCATAGCTATCAAGAATAAAAATGAGATTTAAAAATAATTTGGGTAAATTAAATTTAACACAAGATTACTTGGAACTACCAAAAATTAGTTATGATCATGTTAGATCATTTCATTGGATCACAGATTTGCAATTTCAGAGAATGGTTGAGGTAGGAAGGGACCTCTGGAGATCACACAGAATAAACTTCCAGCTCAAGAGAGAGCTAGCTAGCACAGGTTGTTGAGGATCGAGTCCATTTGGGTTTTGAATATGTCCATAGATGGAGACTTCACATTCTTTCTGGGAAACTGCTGCGATTAAGAGACTGGATGCAGCTTGATGCAAGCAAAATGTCAGTTTATTGTGTGCAGTTGTTTCTTTATATATGCTTACATTGGCTGCGTGTTTTAAACCGATTGATTCTTTTGAACATATACTGCTTGTGCGGCTGCATTTGATTGGTCAGTGATATACTGTTAGGCTAACAAACATCTCTTACCTTTCAGACACAGCCCCTGAGGCCTTTCTCTGCAGGGTGCCTGAAACTTGCTTATCAGGCTCCTATTTTCAAGTCCTTGTTTAACCCTTTTATGGTCGTAACTGCCTTCAGTTTCCCATGGTTTATAGCCTACAAGTTCCAGCACGTTCCCGCTTATTAACTGAGCAGTACTTAGGGTCCTGCTCTTCAGGCCTCGTCCTACATCTCCCCCTTCCTGTTGCACAAAAAGAACCTTCTTCATCGAGCGTGCTATTATCCTTTGTAAGCATTGCAACAGACAGGGTAAAAAAAGCAATAAAAGTATAAAAACAGCTAAAGCATATACAATCATCTTTAACAAAATTCTTAGCCATCCTGATAGACCCCATCCCCAAAAATGTTTATCTAACCAATCCCAACTATCGTATTGTCGGAGTTTAGAGATTCTATCTTTAAGCTGTTGAATGCTGGCATGGATCAATTTGTTGATCAAAGAGATGTTCAGAGTCGTCACCAGATGATTGTGGTAGGGATTCATGGAAGAGTTGTACGTTCCTCGCTGGAATCCACCTGGGGCCTTTTTCTGTGGAGACACAAGCATAACTTCTTCCCCATGTAACAAGAGGATATGGTCCCATGATTTCACCTGTTTCTAGATCACAAACCAACACCGGAGCTTTAATTCGTGCTTCAAGTGAGGCATTTGCATTAAAATGTCGAACTATTGGAGGATTGTTATCTATCAAAGAACAATTCAAAAAGTTAAAAACATATAACGCTTTCTGTAGTCGTTCCTCAGGGGTGGCAGTCCCCATTCTCCCTTTCTGTTGTTGCAGTAAACGCTTCAAAGACTGGTAGGAGTATTCGAGGAGTATTCGATTAGAGATCGGCCTGTAGGGGAATGAGGAATGCAGGTAATGTGGGTTACACCCCAGGAATCGAGAAAGGCTTTCATTGCGGTTGAGACATATGCAGGGCCGTTGTCCGTTTTTATTTGAGAAGGTATGCCCAAGGTGGCAAAAGCATGCATCAAATGTTTGTGGACGTCACGCGCTTTTTTGCCTGTGTGGCAAGAAGCAAACAAAGCGCCTGAAAAAGTGTCAATAAAGGAATGGACATATTTCGATTTACCAAACTCTGAATAATGCGTAACATCTGTTTGCCACAGTTGTAAGCTCTGCAGTCCTCTGGGATTAACTCCTCCTGCTATCGACGGGAAAGAATGCCTTTGGCAGTCAGGACATACGGCGATAATATTAGACACTTGTTGGGAGGTAAGCCCAAACAGCCATTTGAGACCTCCAGCATTCTGGTGAGAAAAAGAATGGCTGAGTTTAGCTTGTGCTACACGATCTGGCAATACTTGTACTGGTAATGTCAGCAAATCAGGTTGTTGGTTCCCTTCTGCAATAAAACCAGGTAGAGAAGTGTGTGACCTGACATGCATAACAAAATAGACATGAGGGCGAGAGTCGAAGAGAAAAATAAGTTCCTGTAATAAAGCAAATATTTTAAAATGTGAGACATTACGTAATACAGATGCCTCCACTCGCTCAACAATCCCTGCAACATAAGCTGAATCAGTGATAAGGTTAAGCGGTGTGGACCCCTTTCGAAAATCTCGAACAACCGCAGTCAGCTCCACTATTTGGGAAGAACTGGAAATGGTCTCTATGTCCGAGTCCCATCGTCCATGCTGACCGTCCCACCGTAAGATGACTGATTTGTGTGATTTTCCAGACCTGTCCGTAAATACAGTAAGGGCTTCTAATGGCTGATCGCTCTTTTTCGGCCTGGATATTAAACGAAGGTCAACATTAAGCAGCTTATGCGAGGGTGGGTGGGATGTGAGTTGAGCTGTATAGTCTGCTGAGGCCAATAACAAAGGTGTCTGACTGTTGATAAAGCCATTGTAAATACATGTTTGTCACAGGTATGCAAATATGAGCAAAGTCTACTCCTGAGAACAAGCGTTATCTACTCCTGTTAACAAGCATTGCCTGACTTTAGTTATCAGAAAAGCAAACATCTTATGCTGCGTCAAAATGGTTTTTACAGACTGATTCGGCAAGAAAACCCATTCGATAATTAGCAGTTGGTCTGATTTCAGAGGATCCCATTGAAATATTAGTGCATGAGGCTGTCGAGCGGGGTTTAAAATAATCAGATAAAAAGGTAATTCAGGACCCCATCGGTGTACTTGTCTGAGAGTAATTGCTGTAGCAACTTTTTGCAAAGAGTCAATGGCTTCAGGGCCAAGACTGCGAGGGGAACGCAAGTCAGTATCTCCTTTAAGCAGTTCAAATAAAGGACCTAAGTCCACATTAGAAATTCCTAACAGCGCTCGGGCCCAATTGATTGTTCCCAACAATTTCTGTATATCATGCAAGTTTTTTATGTCTGTCTGTATCTGTATAGGTTGAGTAACAGTAGTCTGGGCCCTGATGCGCCAACCTAAGTATTTCCATGGGGGTATATTTTGAACCTTCTCTGGTGCAATACAGAGACCTGCTGAGTTGACAGCAGTTGTGACAAGGGCTATAGCTTCCTCCATGACCTTGTGATGTTGTGCGGCCACTAGGATGTCATCCATGTAATGGTACAATAAGACACCGGACATTGCGGTCCTAACAGGACTAAGTATTTTAGCTACGTACCACTGGCAGATTGTAGGGCTGTTCTTCATTCCTTGTGGCAGCACAACCCACTGGTACCTTTGCAATGGGGCCTGCATGTTGGCGCTTGGAACTGAAAAAGCGAATTTAGAAGCATCATCTGAATGCAGTGGGATATTAAAAAAACAGTCTTTGAGGTCAATAACCGTCAAATGCCAATGTCGAGGAATCATAGTGGGGGACGGGAGTCCTGGTTGGAGGGTTCCCATGTCTTCCATAGCGTCATTAATTTTTTGGAGGTCGTGGAGCAAGCGCCACTTGCCAGTTTGTTTCTTAATAACAAAAACAGATGAATTCCAAGGACTAGTGGAAGGCACAATATGCCCCTTCGTTAGCTGCTCCATAACCAATTCTTGGAGGGCGTGAAGCTTTTCCAGTGGTAGGGACCATTGATCTACCCAAATAAGGGTATCGGTTTTCCATGTTAACTTTAGGGTGTCGCGCACTTCAATGGCTCCATCTAAAAATGGATCCGAATGGACATTCCCCACTGTGATAGTATATCACACCCCCACAGAATCATAGGAACGGGTAACACAAAGGGTTTAACAGAGGCTATATGCCCCTCTGGACCTTGGATTTGGATTAATTCCAGACTTTGGTGGCTACTACCACTTCCCCCAATTCCAGCCAATGCTTGGGAGATGTTAGCTAGAGGCCATTGTGGGGGCCACTTAGCCTGAGAGATTACCGTAACATCAGCACCAGTATCAATAATTCCATTTAGCACTATTTGCTGTTTTCCATGGATAAGGGTACATTGACATACAGGTCGCTTTTGAGAAATAGATTACACCCATAGAATTTGCGGGTTCCCTGTAGATCCAAACCCTCCCCTCCTTTGATAAGGTTGACTAGGAACGGGGGAGTTCATCCCCGCTGGAATTAATATTAATTGCGCTATACGGCTACCTTTAGGTATTGTGCAGGGAGGAAATGGGGTCCATGCCATAATTTTAATTCTATCAGTACTGTCAGAGTCAATGACCCCTGGTAATACAAAAAGTCCTGACAATGTTGTAGACGATTTTCCTAACAATAGCGCTTGTGTTCTAGGGGGTCAGGATCCTGAGATATTTGTTGACAATAAGTGAACCGAGGGACTAAGTAATGTTACTATGTGGGAGGTTGCCAGGTCCAATCCGGTGCTACCCGCTGTTGCTCGACAAAGACTTGAGGTGCTGCTGCTTCCCTCCATCAGGGTTGGAATGTCGGCTGTGATACTTGTGTCTGCGTGCGTCGCTGCCCCGCGCTCCGTGATCAGTTTCCCTATATCGGTTGACCCTGGAAATCATGCTTAGACCGGCATTGATTAGTATAATGATGTCCTTTTCAGCATCTAGGGCATATCCCAGGGGCTTGAAACTTAGCCCCTCAATTCGTGACCAGGCAATTCTTTTTTAAATGTCTTGGCTTACCACAACCATAACAATTCCCCACACCTGATGGACCTTTCATGGCCGCAAAGGCGGCAGCCATAGCCTCGAATTTATGATCTACAGTGCCGATCCTATTACAAGCTTCCACCATTTCAAACAATGTGGGATTCAGATTAGGAAGAGATTTCAATAGTTTATTACAATCAGCATTAGCATTTTCAACAGCCAGTTTCAACAACAGTATTTCCCGAGCCTCCGTGTTGTCTATTTGACATTCCAAAGCCTGTTTCAGTCTATCAATAAACTGCGTGTAAGGGTCTCGGAGTCCCTGAGTGATAGTAGTAAAGGCTTTCTGCGGTTTCTGTGAGTCAGGGATCTTAAGAAAAGCCTTTTTCGCTTCTTCGCGGATCGCCTTGAGAGCCTCTCGGGGGTAGTCTTGAGCTTGAGTTACCGGATCTGAGTGCTGACCCATACTGGAAAGGTGCTCCATGGTCAGCACAGCTAATGCAGCGTTATTATGAACCACATATGTAAGGAGGAGTGCCTGAAGTCCCCTTCTCCAGTGTGACTCCCATAACGAGTACTGAGTCGGAGTCAATAACAACTGTGCTAGAGACTTCAGATCATGAGGAGTCATAACATATGTGACGAACACAGAAGACAACAGACTCACAAAATAAGGGGAAGAAAGCCCGTGCTCGGTGACAGTGCAGCGCAGTTCCTTAATAACCAGAAAAGAGAGGGCTTCCCATTGCGCCCCCCGGCGGCCCTGATAAATCACTGGAGCTACAATTGTTTTAGCGACTTCCAGATTCCCCTCCTTCAGGGCTTGTTGTCTTATGTTAGCCCACACATCATGTGGGTCAGGAGGCTATAAGTCCTGTTCCTTGTCTGGATCGACTGGACCCGGATCGAAAGAGTCGTCCTCTGGGGGGTAACCGGCGGCATGTGCGCTTGAAGGTCCGGGACGCGGTGGCCCAGAGGGCGGCAAAGGAGGTGCTGTTGGGGTTTCTGCCCCTCCCCCTTCTTTGTCTTCTATTCCCCCTTCCTGGGCTTTCATAAGTTCATATACGTCTCTTTCTGGGGAAGACTCTTGATTCCCCATGTCTCCCACAGCTCACCTCACTACTCTGGAGGGATTTCAGGCCGGCTGGCTCCTGTTTCCTTTCAGCAGCACATTCAAAGTTCTGTGGGACTTGTTGCCAGTCACTCAGCTAGGCGACCTTCTTTGTCTTCTATTCCCCCTTCCTGGGCTTTCATAAGTTCATATACGTCTCTTTCTGGGGAAGACTCTTGATTCCCCATGTCTCCCACAGCTCACCTCACTACTCTGGAGGGATTTCAGGCCGGCTGGCTCCTGTTTCCTTTCAGCAGCACATTCAAAGTTCTGTGGGACTTGTTGCCAGTCACTCAGCTAGGCGATTCATAAACCCATCACGTCGGGGTCACCAATTTGCTGCGATTGAGAGACAGGATGCAGCTTGATGCAAGCAAAATGTCAGTTTATTGGGTGCA
>NW_010187363.1:0-261 GCF_000695765.1 Mesitornis unicolor | reverse complement strand
CTCTTCCCTTTCAGACACAGCCCCTGAGGCCTTTCTCTGCAGGGTGCCTGAAACTTGCTTATCAGGCTCCTATTTTCAAGTCCTTGTTTAACCCTTTTATGGTCATGACTGCCTTCAGTTTCCCATGGTTTATAGCCTACAAGTTCCAGCACGTTCCCGCTTATTAACTGAGCAGTACTTAGGGACCTGCTCTTCAGGCCTCGTCCTACAGAAAATCTGTCTGATCACCCTTGAAGTTAAAAAGGGACTTTTTTTTTTTTT